>NC_035442.2:8513299-8777139 GCF_002127325.2 Helianthus annuus | reverse complement strand
CAACAAGGATAGTATTTGGACTTGAACTTAAGAAAGATGCCTTAGTATAAGCTTCGAGATAAGCTAATTACTTGCATAGATAAAATGTGATGGGTGTTAGTATGCCATGAGGATGATGACTAGAACGTCGCAAGTATGGTAAATAAGCGATAACACTTGGCCACTGTTGTTTCTTGTTTATTGGTACTATTGGGTTCTAGAATATGATCCATCATGTGAATCCTAATTACCCTGTTCTTTGATAAAAGCTCTAATAAAAGATTCATTTTGAATCATGAATTGAGAAGATTCTATCTATGGGAAATACAAATTACCTCTCCGGCGAGAACCGGGTAAGATGTAAGATGAGGTTACCTCTCCGGTGAGAACCGGGTAAGATGGGGTATATAATATGTCAAACAAGTGACAGAATTCCCTAAATAGTATCATGACCTGATGTCTGACTTGTCTTTGGAATTATGAATCTGTTAAATACATTGACCTTATGAATGGTATGGATATGTATATCTATAAGGAAATCCAAAAACCATAAGGATTAATAGTTTAAAATACATCACGAGCCTGTGTGTCAATAATAATTCTAGAAATTTATCAGGAATCTCTCGTATACATCTATAATTCCGACATCGAAAACTATTCCATTTGATCACCCGTCTCGTAACTCGTGCGACAAGATGAACGATGTGAACCCTTAAAGTTGGAACGCCATCGAAAGTATAAGAATTTCCTCTACGTTACCTTAGATTATTAACGCATTAGGAAACGTTGTGCTAGGTACAAAACGTCTCAAAACCTACGCTAATAAGAATAATTTTACTTTCCTTAAGAACTCTTGCGAAGATAAGAGTAACCACGACTAGGTGCACTTACAAAGACTTTCTTCACCTATAATCCAACTAAGATTGTCAGTAACAAAGGAATTGCTGCAACAATACGTGAGCTTAAAGAACTAAAGTTGTCCTAACCATTAGTATATATGTTAAGAAAAATGAAGTAAGGTTTGCTTCAAAATTTAGACATTTAGATAGTGAAACCCGATCTTCGAAACACAGGATCAAGATATATGCCATGAAATGGAAAGAATGAAAAGAAATGACAGAAAGGAAATCATGTCTGCTTCATAAAAAGAAATAACATGGAAACGATGATTCCAGATGTGATTGTTGACTTAGGTTTAGGTTTGCAAGCCAACCGGAGAAGTGACCACAAGGAAGCAAGACAGACCAGCCGACTAAGTTCGTCTCTATGAGGAAAGCTGCGAGTTATGCACGGAAGTAAGACATAGCGTATATGGTCTCGGAGTTCATTAACACTAGAGGCATGGAACTGAAAGAAATTCCGAACGACGTTTCCCAGAGGATCTACTTAGACTATCACCCGATCGTGAGGAAAAACTCAGAATTCGTCTGAGACTAGAAACAACACCGCTTGTTATATCACAAAGTTAAGACTAAGGGAGTAGTTGATGCTTTAAGTCATAAGCTTCATAAGAAGCCGAAACAAGTACGTGCTCTTAGATTAAGTACGAATAGATTTAATGAAACAATTAAATAATTCCCAAGAACACAGCAACCAAAAATGATGCTGAAGGATTACAAAGGAATAATGAAGGAATCAGAAAAAGGAATTGATGGAATTTGGAGATTCCATAAGAAAAGAATTTGGGTACTAATCAAGGAAACCTATGAGAAGGAATTCTAGAAGGAGCTCATAAAACTAAGTATTTGTTGCGTCGTGTAAGTGATATGAGGTATCAAGAGTTTTATAAGAATTACTGATAGATAGCAAGTTATGCCTCTAAGTATTTAATCTGTTAGCAAGTTAAAGCTGAACGTTAGAAACCTTTAGGTTGATTTCAATGATTAGAAATGTCAGTATGTAACGGGGATTGATAACAAATGGATAGTGTTATCGAATTACCCAACATAAGAAAATGTAACGACACAATCAGGGAGATTGTGGATCGATTAACCAAGTCTGCTCAATCCCTACCAATAAAGGAAACCCTTTAGTATAAGACACTTAGTTAAGTTATATGAGGACGAAATAGTCTCATTACATAGAATCCCGTTATCTATTGCATCAAATCAAGATAGTCACATTACTTCTCATTTCTGGGGAAATTTTAACCCAATTTATTTTGAGCAATATGAAGGAACACTACAAACATAGAAAGACATGCTAAGTGCATGTGCGATAAATAGGACTATCATTTATCACTCAAAAGATTCTCCAATAATCGGTCTACAAGTACTAGTGTTAACCGTTGAAAACACTTTATGGATGATAGTATCATCCAGTATGTTAGACATACATATGAGAAAAGCAACTATCAGGCTATGAGATCGGCAAACCATTGAAATTTAAATCAGAGAAAGAATATCACTAAAAGTCTCTCTGTATTTGGAAAGGAAAGTTAAGTCCGAGGAATGTCAAACCATTAAAGTAACTAAGTAAAGTGGACCAGTAGCGTATCAGCTAAAATGGCAAGTATACATGATACATTTCATGAAATACTTAGAAATCTTTAGTTATACCTCCTCAAAATATAGAAGTAAATGCAAGACCGTAATAGTTAATCATGAGAATTCCAAAAATATGCAAGATTAGTTCTGGTCAGGGTGAAGTAGGACTTAAAACGTAGACAAGAATATACTTGGGAATCGAAGATAAGACGGAAGTAACCACACTTGTTCCAGCAAACCTCGAGGATGAGATTTAAAACAAGGTGGGGAGGATGTAACGACCCTCGGAAAAGATCCACAATCAAAATCCAAAGTGTGGACGATAAAGCTTGATGGTTGATGAACCAACCCACACAAAAAGTACCTTTATTAGACTCGCAATTATAAACCAAATCAACTGGAATTAAGACCCGAGCATACACGATAAGTATCAGCATGAAAATCGAGAAAAACGCGTGATTGGTCGAAATAGGCGGCCGAGGACACGTGTCACGACGAAGCGCCACGTGTCAGGCCTATACTAGACACGTGGCAGGACTAGGCCAGGTGGACCCCTGCCGCGATACGCGACAGGATCCCCGGTGCCTTCCGCGACTCGCGGGGAGTACCAGTTTGGGGTATATAACAGGCAGCAGTGGGACTAGTTCAAATTGCTCAATTCGACGGTCTAAAATGTCGTCCTACTCCTTGTATCTCAGTTTCTTTCAATAAATGCCCTAAAACCCCGAAACTCTGCTCGTTATTAGAGTAATAACCCTAATCAATGGTACGATACTTTATCCGATCGACTGAAACCAATCCGATGGATGTTTAAGTGCTGCCTATATTCGACTATACTTTGTCATTCGTCGCGAGGGTTGTGATCTCGTGATTATCGTTAAAGTTGAATTGAGTTAATACACTAATACGAGTTCCATTGTGTCTAGAGATTAGAACTCTTAATCAGGAAGCGGTTAAACTAGTATATCAAACTTAGCTATTAAGATAATTTAGCGGTTAAGAAAACTTAATAGCTAAGGAAACTTAACAGGAAAGGAAACTTAGCAGTAAGTTAATTAATCAGCTAAATACTTTATTTAATTAATCGGCTAAGTAAATTACTTAATTAAACCGTTAAGGAAAATTAATCAGTTAAGTAAGATTAATTAATCAGTTAAGTAAGATTAATTAAGTTAAGTATGATTAATTAATCAGTTAAACAAAATTAATTAAGATAAGCAAGATTAATTAAGCTAAGCAAGATTAATTAATAAGCTAAGTAAGATTTATTAAACACCTAAATAGATATACATGAAAAATAGATATATATGGGGTAGGTATTATCTAAAGAAGGTTTTATCTAAGGAAAATTTTATCTAGGGAAGGTTTTATCTAGGGAAGGTTTTACCTAGGGAAATTCTATATAGGGGTAAGACTTATCCCTTGGCTATAAATAGGAAGCTTAGGATTCATTTTCCTTTGCCCGTTTCTTCTATTCTTCTCTCTATACGTTGGTGTTCTAACCAATAATCACCGATGCGATATTCTGTCCGATCGATTCGGGAATAAACAAACGAATGCCAAAGTGCTGTCTAAATAAGACTATACGTTGTGAATTTCGTTCTGAAACGAATGCCAAAGTGTTGTCTAAATAAGACTATACTTTGTGAATTTCGTTAAGGTTCTGATCTCGTGACCATCGTTAGGTTTGATTTGGTATAACACTAATACGTATTCCACTCTGTTAAACTAAATGTTTAACTACCCGAAAACTCTACACTATACGCTTACAATCAAAATAGATGCTCAATCATCAGAAGATTCAGAACTATAAAGTAGATACTTAGGATCAAGATGCTTGTTTAATCAAGACTATATGCTAATAAGGTGAGTCCATTCTCCTTTCTCACCGTTTGTGAGTCATTCTCTTTTTACCAAATTATTTCCAAAACCCTATTTTCAAAGTTATAATTACAGGGATTAAGTCTTTGTAATCTTCAATTACTGCCGGTATGTGGGGTTTTGTATACATTACTTGATACCCATCACCATTGGACATCGGGTTTGCCAATGGGTGATCAGACCATAGTCACAGACACTGTCAAGTGACAAATACCGATTTGGGGTAATTGGTTGATATAGAAACATTGTAATCGCTCTTAATACTGTGAATTATAACAAATTTGCTTTTGTACAAAAATGAATGAACTCACCAGTATTTCCTGCTGACCAAATGTTTTTAAAACGCGTTTCAGGTGATTACGGTAGATTGGAATAAGAGTTGTGACACGACACCGAACGGCTTAAAGAAGTGGCTTATTTTATCAAATGAATTAAATGTTATTTTTATATATTTGGGTTTACCCCATATTAAAGCTACCTTTGTAAAACATGGGTTTTATCCCATCTATTTAATAAATAAAATCTGGTGTTTTCTAAACTCTGATATTTTTCCTAACTCGCGGTCCTGATGAAATTTCCGCTGCAATAGTTTTCAAAATAACCACCGGTACCACTTGACTAGTCACGGCTCCCGTTCAGGGTGTGGTCGGGGGTCGTGACAGAGAGAGATTTGGTTTTTTTGGCTGCCCTACACGGGATTCAAGGTGCATACATATGACTAATATGAGCGGCTAAGTTCTCAATGGCTTCTTTCAAGGTGATGGTTCGTATGGTTTAACACTTTCTTTGTTTTATTCATAATTGGATTTGTTTTTGACATTGACAACATTTTATTAATAATTTGATGTGTTGGGTTATTTAAACTATTTGCATGTGTTTTGAGTTCTTTCTTTACAACTTGTTCGGTTGATGACAAAACCCAGTAGCTTGTTGGGTGACATAGAATAGGTTGACTCACACTAGTAAATAGGGTAATTGAACTGTAGATCTGATGACAAAGACCTATTTTTTATTACTATTTAAATTTACCGACTTTTCAGCACCATGTATATGTGGTGGCCAATTAACTGAGTAAACTGTGTTTTTTGTAACTCTAGAGTCGAAAACTTGGAGGGGGTTACCTTTTTCTAAACCTTTCGTGACTTCCCTCGGATGAACGATTGCTCGGTTTTACACAATTAACTCTGTTTTCTGATTGCTGTAACGGGTAATTTTAACTACTTGTGTTGATCTTTGTGAAACGTTTATTATATTTGAATTATTTGTCGTTTATCAAGCGTATTGGCAACTTCATGCATTGTTAGCGGGATGGTAAATTGGTGGGTAATTGGTATAATTAAACGGATTGTTAGGTTGTTATAGTTTATTTAAAAACGGTCCCTAATAATTTAGTCAAAGTCATTAATTCCAATGCCCTATCTATTTTGTGTTAAAACTAGTAATCGAGATACCGGGCGGGGGCTAATTCTTCTTAGGTGGTGTTTGTTTTTTCTGCGGGAAAAGGTCTGCAGTCTGCGGACCACATCTGCAGGCATTTGCAGGAGAAGAGGTGGACCAAATGTCTGCAGTCTGCAAGGAGAAGAAGGTTTGTTTTTTTTTCTTCTACAAAACACTTTTCACACACACACACACACAACACACACTGCCTCAACTCTCTCTCTCTACTCTCTCTCTCTCTCTACAAGATAGCACCACCAATACTATCGTAATTTTGCAGCCTCAACATCGAAAACCTAATGAATTTTGCACAATTGAACATCAATATTATTCATAATTTGGCAGAAACAAGAATAAAAAAAAAAAGTTAATTACAGTGTGAAGAGGTGCATAGATGAGGAGAAACCTGGCCTCCGACGTCGACGACGGACGGAAGAGCATCCCAAAGTGAACTCAAGGCGGAGTCGCCGCCGCCGTAGTCGCCGAGAGCGGTGCAGGCTCTCTGTATACGGTTAACAAGACCGATCAAGCTCTCCATAGTGGCCATAACTGAAATCGATTTGGGGGTTTTTGAAACCCTAATTTCACCGATCGATTTGGGGGTTTCTGAAACAGAGATCGATTTTGATGGTGGAGGTGATTGGGGGTGTCGGGTGGAGGAGATGGGTGAACGTGGGGTGGTGGTGGCGGCAGAGATGTGGTGGTGGAGGTGGTGGCAGGATGTGGGGGTGGAGGTGTGGAAGAAGAGCCAAGAAGAGAAACGTGTCTGTGTGGTGAAGACATGGGAACATGTCTGCGTGGTGAAGAGGTCTCGCAGACCTTTTTTAATGAAAGGTCTGCGAGAAAACAAACAATCTGCAGCATCCAAACGTCTGCCCGCGTCTGCGCGACGCAGACATAAGTGGCCAGAAGTACTTCTGGCCAAAAAACAAACAACACCTTAATCTGATAACTTTTTTTTCAAAGTTAATTAGTTAGATAATCTAACTAAACACTAACCACATATTCTCTACGAAGACGACCTTACTTACCCATACTAGTATATGTGTTTAAGTCTTATAAATACTTGTTTTTTATTATCCCTACAACGGCTACATTAGCGACCAAACTAGATAATCCACCCACTTTTTTGTATAAATTGGTCAAACTTTCCACCTCTAGAATATTTCAACTCTTATTTAATAGTCAGACTTTCCACCTCTATAATATTTCAACGCTTATTTAATAGCTTGCAAGTTGAAACTATTTGTATTTAAAAAATCAAAACCAAATATTTATTTATAAATCATTACTATTTTCTTTTCATCGTTTCATGTCACCGTGTGTTACCGTGAATTTATATATCAATAGTCATTCAATATCAACGAACTGGCAAATTTGATTGAGACATTAATTAAATATTAAAAGTTAAACACCATAGATCTAATCAACAATGTAATTTTTTCTAAGGCTCGAGGGTGGGGGGTTCTATCACTGTCACCTCACCATGTATAGCGCCCATATAGGCTCCATCATCATACCTTCCGAGTGAAGAGGGGGGCGCCATGGATTGGGCTCCATGGTGGTAACTGGTGGTAACGCCATATTTGAAGAATTCAGGTGGGGCCCATTAGTTTCAAACCAATCAAATGTTTTTTTTTTAATTTTGTTTGATATGGGCTTTATCCACACCATGTAAATTAAATAGGGGCTTTCCATAGGTGAGGTGGATACTAGGTAGACTTGATAAAGCCCCATGAGACTCCAACCACACCTCATAGCCTAATGGTAAACTAATATACTCTTAATTATATTTATTTTTCTATTAATCACCAATAATAGCACCTTGTATGATTTGAATCTTACACCTCTATGATTGAGGGGGTGTGGTAGTCCCCAAGAATTCATGGAAATTTAAGACTAGAAGGAAATATGGGCCCTTACAATATAACTTTAAAAAAAAAAAAAAACTTAAGATATATATAAACCAGTGTTGTAAAAATCACGACTAGGCGGTGATTAGTTGGCGGTTAATCGCTAGTCGGCCAGTAACTGAGTAATTTTTCATCAATCAGTCCATTAATCGCTAGTTGGGCTTAGTAGGACCTAGTCGGCCAGCCAAAAATCAACGATTCCGACCAGATTCCGGCAAAAAACGGTATATTCCGGCCAAATCCTCTAAATTTCGGCAAGTTTCCAACCAAACCATGTGAATTCCAACAATTAATCTTGTATACTTAAAAAAATAAGTTGAGTAAGAGTTAAAACCTAGCTATTTAAAATATTTACCTCTAAAAATATGTATATGTATACATAAAACTGATAATTATTTATAAAAAAACCCGATCCGATTAATCCCAAGTAGTCGCTAGTCCCCACCTCACCGGCCGACTAGCGACTAGTTGGGCTTAGTAGGACCTAGTCGGCCAGCCAAAAATCAACGATTCCGACCAGATTCCGGCAAAAAACGGTATATTCCGGCCAAATTCTCTAAATTCCGGCAAGTTTCCAACCAAACCATGTGAATTCCAACAATTAATCTTGTATACTTAAAAAAATAAGTTGAGTAAGAGTTAAAACCTAGCTATTTAAAATATTTACCTCTAAAAATATGTATATATATACATAAAACTGATAATTATTTATAAAAAACCCGATCCGATTAATCCCAAGTAGTCGCTAGTTCCCACCTCACCGGCCGACTAGCAACCTTAATATAAACAATTTAAAATATAGATAAGGTAGTGGGATGAAACTTGCTAGTTGCGCCGGGTGGAAATTTTATATGTTTTGATATACTCCCTATACCAAATCGAAAAAAAAAACCAAAAAAGCATTATAAAATAAGGGATATGTTAATGGACAAAATAAACTAAATTATTTAATTCCCAACAAAAAGAAAAAAAAAGAGCATTGACTTTCAATAGATATGGATCTATAAATTAACGTGTTTGCTAATCTTGAGAACCCATCATAAAAATCTATCTCTACACTTCACGTTTTAAGCAGCTCAAACCAAGTTGCGGGGTTGAATAATGGGGAATCCGTTGGGTTTGGGGTTCAGTTTCATTTTTCTAATAATATTTATGGTTGCAACCATAAACACATGTTTGGGTGCTCAAACTACAACGATGGCTTGCTTTGAGCATGAGCGACTAGCTCTTCTAAAGTTCAAACACAGTGTTAGAGATACTCATGATATGTTGTCATCATGGGTTGGTAATGACTGTTGCCAATGGGAAAGAGTCATGTGTGATGGTGTCACGGGACATGTTGAACGTCTCCATCTTAGAGCTTCACTTTTAGATGATGATGACTGCTTGGTTAGTAAGGAGGTGAGCACTTCTTTAGGAGAATTGAGGCATCTAAATCACCTGGACTTGAGTGGGAATGATATTCAAGGAAGTCAAATCCCTGAGTTCATTGGATCCTTGAAACAGCTGAATTACCTCAATTTGTCACATGCATATTTATCTGGTATTATTCCTCATCGCCTTGGAAATCTTTCTAATTTAAAGAATCTTGATCTAAGTTCAAATACACAGTTGATGTCACTTGATATGGCATGGATTTCTGGCCTTTCATCACTCGTGTATAATGACTTGAGTTTTGTGCTTCTTAGTGGAGCAAAAAACCTTCACATGGTGTTTTACATGGTTCCTTCGTTGAAAGAGTTAAGTTTGTCAAATTGTGGTCTTTCCAATGTCGATCTTGGTTCGCTTCATAATTCGAGCATTACACTTTCTAACATTAAACACCTAGATCTTAGCAAAAATTCTCTTAAAGGTCAACTCCCCCACTTTTTTCAAAACATGACATCCTTACAATCCCTGGATCTTTCATTCTTTGATTTTCCTGTGACATGGAACTTTGCAAACTTTTTAAGGATGATCCCTTCTTTGTTAGAGCTTCATTTGTCGTTATGTAACCTTGATGAGAGTAATCTATCAAATACTCATCATAATTTCACTACCCTATCTAACATCGAACACTTGGATCTTAGCCAAAATTTCCTTTCATTGAGATTTCCATCAATTATAGCCAACATGACTTCTCTACGAGTCTTGAACCTTTCTGGTAGCACTTTTAATTCATGGATTCCGATTATGCCCAACCTTTTAGAGCTTGACCTTTCTTCTAATCACTTTGTGAAGTTCGAGGATGTGGGAATTTGGAGACAGTGTCAGCTTAAACAACTAAGTGTAGCATCAAATGATTTCCTTATGGAACTTACTGACTCACCGACAAACGTATCGGAATGCTCCCAATATGATTTGGAATGGTTGAATTTAGCTGACAGTGTAAATGGTACAATTCCAGAATCCCTCGTAAAGATGACCAATTTAAGAGGCTTACACCTATCAGGTAAACTAACCGGACCCCTCCCAAGATCTCTGGGAAGTTTAAGTTTTTTACAGGTATTAGATATGCCTCGCAACAAGTTAAAGGGCTCAATTCCAGAATCTATGGGAATGTTAAGATTATTACAAGCATTAGATCTATCTTTTAACGAGTTGACAGGTCCCATTCCGACATTCCTTGGGAAACTTACAAAACTTGACCTTTCTTTTAATTACTTGAATGGTTCCATTCCTGAACCCTCTGTAGCTTTAAGATATTTGCATCTAGAGAACAATCAGTTAACAGGCCCTATCCCAGCGTCTCTAGGAAAACTCACTAAACTCTCTTCTCTTGATGTCTCTAACAATTCCTTGGATGGTGTAGTTTTTGAAGCCCATTTTGCTAACCTTTCGATGTTAAAGTACTTGAATGCAGCTTCTAACAGTAAGTTAACATTCAATGTTTCACGTACGTGGCTCCCTCCATTCCAATTGATCACCATTGATCTCAGTTCTTGCAAGATCATGAATGGATTCCCACAGTGGCTTCGAAATCAGAAAAAACTTCTTAGTTTGGTGTTGCCTAATGCAAACATTTCAGGACCTCTACCGGCATGGTTAAGAAAGATTCCCATCATTCGTATCATAAATCTATCTCACAATAACCTCAGCGGACCTTTGACCAATCTTCCTAGCGGGGCAACTTATAATGTTAATCCTAGTATGGGAACTTACAATTCTTATAATCTTCCAAGATTATTTCTTCAAAATAACCTTTTCAATGAGTCAATTCCAATGTCATTGTGCAACATGACAGATTTGGAATATCTTAATCTTTCCAGAAATAGGTTAACTGGGAATATTCCCAGCTGTCTTAAGAATCTGCAAAATCTACGGGTCATGATATTAAGCTCAAATGGATTGAATGGTGTCATTCCAAGTTCTATAGGGCACGTTTCATCACTAGTATTGTTAAAAATGAATGACAATAACTTTAGTGGTGAGCTTCCACAAGAATTTGGGAATTTAAGTAGCTTAAGCATCTTAGATTTGGGTGATAATGCATTTTGTGG
The DNA here is from genome assembly GCF_002127325.2 of Helianthus annuus. Classification (NCBI taxonomy): domain Eukaryota; kingdom Viridiplantae; phylum Streptophyta; class Magnoliopsida; order Asterales; family Asteraceae; genus Helianthus; species Helianthus annuus. Next base: position 8,765,964 of record NC_035442.2, on the reverse strand, counting down.
CAAAATACCAGAATGGATAGGAGATAAAGTTCAATGGTTGCAGGTTTTCAGGTTACACAAAAATAACTTCACCGGAGGAATCCCTCAATCTTTGTGCAAAATAACAAATCTTCAAATTTTGGATTTTGCACACAACAACTTAACAGGAACAATCCCTCATTGTCTCGGAGAATTGTATGGCATGGCAAAATCTTATGGTGGTTTAGCAATTGATTATTTTAGTCCAACTGAACTTGTATCATTTGAGGCGGGTGTGATTCAGGTGATGAAAGGCGCAGCAAGGGAATATGATAAAACATTACAGTTTGTCATAAACATGGACCTTTCAAGCAATAAACTTTTTGGAGAAATACCTATAGAGTTAACTGCACTTTGGGCATTGGTGGGTCTTAATTTATCCAATAATCATCTTACTGGGAATATTCCATACATCATTGGAAACATGAAATCGTTAAATTCTCTCGATCTCTCAACAAACGAGTTGAGCGGACCGATCCCTCCCAGCATCGGAGAATTGACTTTTTTGAGCTATTTGAATTTGTCAAACAACAACTTGGTAGGACGAATTCCAACAGGAAATCAATTGCAGACCCTCATTGATCCATCAATATATGCAGGGAACAAAGATCTATGTGGAGCTCCATTGCCAACGAATTGCTCTTACCATGAAGACCCAACCGCGACACCCAACACAGAGTATGAAGCAGCTGAGCCCAACAAGGTATGGTTTTATGTGAATATAACATGTGGTTTTGCAACCGGCTTTTGGGGTGTTATAGTAGTTTTAGTGTTGAAGAAGCAGTGGAGACATAACCTTTTCATGTATGCTGAGGAGACCGTGGACAAAATATACATTGTAGTCATGGTAAGATTTAAGAAGATGAAGAGAGGACGAGAGGCCATATAGGGTTAACGTGTCTAGTAGAAAAGACTACTTTTTTGTGTTTTTGTGGTATTTTCCTTTGTATTACTCCATGACATCGTTAAATTTGCTTCTTATTACAATGAATGCATGAAATCAGATAGAAAGACTGAATTATTATTATTATTATTATTATTATTATTATTATTATTATTATTATTATTATTATTATTATTATTATTATTATTATTATTATTATTATTATTATTTTGGTAAGAAGCTCATCTGGATTTACACTATATGAGGCATATTTGTAGTATTATAATTGACGACGGGGGTAGCCCAAGGATAAACAAAATGATCAATATGCAAAGAGCTTAAAAGGTTGAAAGGTTCATCGGATGAAAAACTGTAAATTGAGGGAATCGAGAAACAGTAACTAGTCATGTCCAAACAGCTCGTCCCACCAACTCACGCTCACCAACCCACAAAGTCAGAGCAGGTCTGCACAAGCACACTCTATTAACCAGGGGTCCAAAGCCTTCAACCCCAAAAGGGGAAACCCTCCATAAGCAAACAGGTCTCGCTAGTATAATCCATACCATTTCGGGAGGTGTCTTCCACTATAAGAAGACAGCTCATAAACACTTCAAAGACATTCCAAAAAGGCAGAGAGATTCCTTAATCTCTGGTCATTCAAAGAGTTCTTTGTCATTCGAAATAACTCTTCATCAAATTCACCTCATTCATTCTATTTGCTTTCTTTTCTGGATCCGAGCCGGCCTTGGAGAAAGAACTTCAAAGCAAATAATCCAAACATACTAGCGAACCTCCTTCCACGTTTTGCAAACGTGGAGGGACCCCGCGACCTGCGTTAGGCAAAGTTGAACCCTTCAACCCTTTTGCCTGACCAGCCCAGCTACCATCCTTGGTCCCGTATTTGTTGCATCAACAAGTTGGCGCCCACCGTGGGGCTACGCCGCTGTTTCTCCTCAAAAGAGACCTGGTACGTGTAGCTCCTTCCATCCCAAACCACTATGTCAGAAAGTGGATCTCCGGGAGAGGTAAACCAGATCCCTAACACCTCTACCCCGGGAAGTGGTCAAGCTCACACAACAATAACAACGCCTTTTTCAACTCCGGGGAGTACACCCGAGTTCCTCACCTTTAACACACCAACCCCATCCAGATCTGGAGCTCCGTCTCCCAACGTTGGTGTGTCTGACACTCCGACACGCGTTGAACTTACCCCCGAGGGGGTCGCTCATAACTTCCTTGAGCTGAGATCACTTCTTAACCAACATGTGAACAGAGAAAGGGAAAAGGGTGTAAGGATTCGTCTAGATTACGACGAGCCTGAGCCAACGTTATCTCCTGGACCACCTCTACCACCCTTCGTTACAAGAAGTGAAGCCGGTCCTAGCAACCCTTCAAACCTTCACCCTTATCTGTCCGCTGTGACAAACCCCACTGTTCATCCTATTCTCTCTTCCCAACCAACTGTTAGTGGTACTCCTCTGGGACACGAGTTAACACTCGACCAACTCCTACAATCCCCGGTGACCAGTTGTCCCACTTCTCTAACTACCACATGGGAGCAAGCCCTATCCGTGCTCCCTTTAGCACGAAGTGCTGTGGCCAGCACCCCCCTTGGGGTAAGTTGCTCAGTTGGGCCGGGAAGCCTTCAAGGTTTCAATTTCATACCCAACATGATGTCTCAAATGATGGCCAACTTCCCCTGGCAACACTTCATCAATCAGGTGCTTGCCACCCAGGGAAACCCTGGAAACAACAACAACGTAGGTACAAGACATGAAGAAGACCTGGCTAAACCTTACAAGCCAAGTAACCTTTCATGCTTTTCTAGACAGATAGCTGATTATGATTTTCAGTCTAAAATCAAGATGCCAGCTCACATCAGAACGTATGATGGGACTGAAGATCCCGAAGATCATCTTCAGATCTTCACTGGCGCTGCTCGAATAGAAAAATGGACGAACGCTGAATGCTGCCTAATGTTTATGCAGACTCTTGTTGGGTCCGCTAGAATCTGGTTCAACGACCTACCAGCTCAAAGCATTCGAAGCTTCGACGATCTCAGCAGAGGCTTCCTAGCAAACTTCTCCCAACAAAGGAGATACGTTAAAGACGCGACAGTGATCTTCCAGATAAAACAACGAGATGATGAAAGCCTACGAGCATTCATTGAACGGTACAAGAAAGAAGGGCTAACCTACGTGGGGGCTGATGAGAAAATGAGGGTTGCCGGTTTTATGAACGCCATAACCTCTAAGTATCTCACACGAGATTTCAACAAATCTCTACCCAAAACCTTGGAAGAAGCCCTTGAAAGAGCCGAGGCTCACATCCGAGGAGAGGAAGCTGTTGATATCAAAGAACAAAGAAAAAGGGGTTCCGGTTGGCGAAGCAGCAGCCCAGCCAGAAAGAGAGGAAACTTTAACTCTTACGACAGACGCTCAAAGGGTTCAGACCCTCGAAGGGTTGAAGGGCGAAACCCTCCAAGCAGAGATAAGAGTATGAGTTTCATTCCTCTCACCAAAACCCCTCAAGAAATCCTGGCAACGGAAGAGGTCAAGCAAAACTTCAGACCTCCCAGACCTCTTCCCAAAAGTCGGAAAAACGAGAACTCCACTCAGTTCTGTGAATTCCATGAAGAAAAGGGACATCACACCAACGATTGCTTCCAGCTGAAAAAGAGAATTGAAGAAGCTGTCAAGTCAGGGGAACTTGCCCACTTGGTCAAGGGAGTTCGAGACAAGATGGCTGAAAACAAAGGGAAGGAAGTAAACATGGTATGTTCTGATGAAAAAGTCCCTTACAAGAAGCGACGGTTGGAGGATTGGGAGCTTCAGTGTGTCTGCTTCCCCCCAACAAGGAAGGACCCGCTCCCTGGTCCCCTTGTGGTTGAAGCCATCGTGGGTACCTTACAAACATGCAAAGCATACATAGACACGGGAGCAGCCACTGAAATCATGTTCGAGAAGTTTTTCAATCAACTAAGCAACGAGGAGCGTTCAAGGCTTCAACCCTCCGGGACCTCCATAAAGGGTATCGCTGACATAACCCTGAAGCCTTTGGGGCAAATAACCCTTGATGTCTGTCTTAAGGAGGGATCAAAGGAAAGAACCCGATCATTAACCTTCGTGGTTATCAACATCCCTTCCAATTACGACGTAATCATAGGGAGGCCCGGACAATGTGCATTTTACATGGCTGTATCTGTTGGCCATGGCACCGTCAAGTTTCCCACTAAGAGAGGAATTGCAACCCTTCAACCCTCTCAGGAAGCTTACCTGATCGAAGGAGAGAGTTCTAATGACGAGAAAGACAAGCAGGGGTTAGTCATCAACCCTAAGTACCCCGAACAGCGGATAAGGGTCAATCCCAACCTCTCTCAAGATACTCTTTCATACCTTGAAAAGCTGCTAAAACATCACAGCGATGTGTTCGCCTGGTCTCCCGAAGACATGACCGGGATCCCTCGAAGCATTGCTGAACATGAGCTAAGAATACCACCGAATGTCAAGCCAGTGGTTCAAAAGAAAAGAAGTTTGGCACCTGAAAGAAGCCTGGCGGCTTGCCAAGAGGTTGAAAAGCTTGTATCAGCTGGCATTCTCCGAGAGGTTAAGTATCAATCATGGATTGCTAATCCTGTCATGGTCCGGAAACCCGACAACTCTTGGAGAATGTGTATAGATTTCAAGGATCTTAACAAAGCTTGTCCTAAAGATTGCTACCCGCTTCCAGAAATTGACCTTAAGGTTGATTCCCTCACGGGATACCCGTTCAAATGCTTTCTTGATGCATACAAAGGCTATCACCAGATCCTCATGAAAGAAGAGGATGAAGAAAAAACGGCTTTCCACACAGACAAGGGCATTTTCTGTTACCAAAAGATGCCTTTTGGCCTCAAGAACGCGGGAGCCACTTACCAACGACTTGTTGATAAAGCCTTCGAAAGCCAAATTGGAAGAAACATGGAAGCGTATGTCGATGACCTGGTGATCAAAAGCAAAACGGAATACCAGATGCTTGATGACATCCAAGAAACCTTCAAGAATCTTAGAAAAATCAACATGAAGCTTAACCCGGAAAAATGTTCGTTCGGATTTGATGAAGGAAAATTCCTGGGTCATATTGTTGGAAAGCAAAGCATCAAGGCCAACCCCAACAAAGTAAAAGCTGTTCTCGAAGCTAAACCACCAAGAACCAAGAAGGAGGTTGAAAGCTTGAACGGGAAGCTTGCAGCCTTGAAGCGTTTTACCTCAAAACTGGCCGAAAGGTCTCTACCATTCTACAAAACGCTCAAGAATTGTTCAGATAAGAAAGATTTCAGATGGACCGATGAGGCTGAGGAAGCTTTCAATCAAATGAAGCAGCACCTTGCTTCACTACCAGATATTGCAGCACCAGAAACTGGGGAACTCATATCGGTGTACCTCTCAGTCGCCGACGAAGCCATCAGTGCGGTCCTCACCATTGAAAGGGACAAGGCTCAGGTACCCGTCTATTTTTTCAGCAAAACTTTAAAACTAGCTGAAACCAAATATCCTCCCCTTGAAAAACTAGCCCTAGCCTTGGTCCAAACAGCCAGAAGGCTTAGAAGATACTTTCAAGCACATCCTATACAAGTGGTCACTGACCAACCTGTCAAGAACGTGCTTGAAAAGCCTGAAAACTCAGGTAGACTGGCAAAATGGGCAGTGGAACTAGGTGAACATAACATCACCTACGTCCCACGAAAAGCAATCAAAGCTCAGGTTTTGGCTGACTTTCTAGTAGAAGTCCCAAGCCAAAAGACTGAAGAAGTAAACACCACAACCACTGAACCCTCCAACCCTGAAGCCTGGAAACTGTTCACCGACGGGGCTTCAAGCGTTGAAGGGTCAGGAGCTGGTGTAATCCTAATCAACCCTGAGGGGCTAGAATTCACATATGCTCTTTGTTTCAACTTTCAGACCACTAATAACGAGGCTGAATACGAAGCACTGATCGCTGGCCTCCGGCTAGCCAAAGAAATGAAAGTCAAAAAGCTTGAAGTGTTCACTGATTCGCTACTAGTATCAAGCCAAGTCAATGACAGCTATGTCGCCAAGGAGCCCAACATGAGAAGGTACAAAGAAAAATCGAAGGAACTAATGAACACCTTCCAGGCATGCAACATCAAACAGATTCCAAGATCCCAAAACAAAAAGGCTGACGCCTTAAGCAAGTTAGCGTCCCTCACATTCGCCCACCTCACAAAAAAGGTGTTGGTTGAAGTGTTGAAGGCTCGTTCAATTGACGAATTGGAAGTACAAGATGTGGTCACCGAGGAAGATCCAAATTGGATGACTCCCATAAAGAAATTCCTTCAAAACAACGAACTACCCAGCGATCAAATAGAAGCTGAAAGGGTAAAGATCAAAGCAAGACAGTATGTGTTGCAAGGAGAAATCCTCTATAAAAAAGGATACCTTGCACCATTGCTAAGGTGTGTGGGCCCTGAACAAAGCAAGTATTTGGTTAAAGAAGTGCATGAAGGAATATGTGGAGCTCATTTCGGAGCTAGGTCGGTGGTTGCAAAACTCATGAACTTGGGATATTTCTGGCCTTCAATGCATCGGGATACCGTCGAGCAATTGAAGAAATGCGATGCCTGCCAAATCCACTCCCCAATACCAAAAAGTCCAAAACATGACTTGGTCCCCATAACTTCAGCATGGCCATTCCATAAATGGGGAATGGACATTGTTGGACCATTCCCTCCAAGCAAAGGGGGAGTAAAATTCCTGTTGGTAGCAATTGATTACTTCAGCAAATGGCCAGAGGTCAAACCCCTTGCCAAGATCACAGGAAAGCAAATCATAGACTTTGTATGGGAGAATATCATATGCCGCTATGGGCTGCCAGGGGTAATCGTCACCGATAATGGGAAACAATTCGCTGAGAAACCCTTCAGCCTTTGGTGCAAGGAGTACAGGATCAACCAAATCTTCAGCTCAGTGGCTTACCCGCAGTCAAACGGTCAGGTTGAAAGGACCAACAGAAGCATAGTGGAAGGCATCAAAACAAGATTGGGGAGATACGAAAGTAATTGGCTGGAAGAATTGCCTAGCGTTTTATGGGCAATCAGAACAACAGAAAAAGCAAGTCACAGAAAAACACCTTATAGCTTGGTATTCGGATCCGAAGCCGTAATCCCCGCTGAAATAGGAGTTGTAACCCAACGAATTGTCAACATGGATCCCGAGGTAAACACACAAGAGACCATGTTGAACTTACAACTCTTAGAAGAGGCCCGGGATCAAGCAGCAATACAAGAAGCCAAATACAAGCAAAGGATGGAAAGCTATTACAACAAGAAGGTCAAGAACGAACGATTCAAGCCAGGGGATCTTGTCCTCAGAAACAACGAAGCAAGCAAAAAAGAAAATCAGGGAAAACTAGGACCGAAATGGGAAGGTCCATACACCATCCTCGAAGCACACAAAGGAGGATCCTACAAGCTGGGAGATCTAGAAGGCAAAAGGCTCCCAAGGCACTGGAACGGAAAAACTTTAAGAAAGTTCTATGTTTAGAAAGTTTGGTTTGTAGCAAAACAAAAACCTTTTGTAAAAGCAAATGTTGCTTGAATGAATGAAGTTACTTTATCAAACTTGTCTTTCTATCCTAATATCAGGTTGAGAACCTAGCAAAAAACTCCATGGCAAGGGCCATGTAAGGGGATGAGCTCCCAGGCCATATCGCTCAATAGGTTCAAGGGTTGAATGGACCTATATAAGGGGTGAGTTCCTAAATCAATACAACTCCATGAGACTTATCAAAGAAAAACAATAGTGTCTCATAGACAGGTTTGAACAGCCTACACCAATCGTTCCTTAAGTCTAAAAAATGTACTCAATAAACAGACTTACGAAATCAAACAAATTACAACGAAATAAAGAAAAGGATAGATACTACGTCTTGATGATAAACACTAAGGCAAAGTGACTGCAGCACTGAACCCTTTAAAGTGTAAAAAACATAAAGACAAAGTAAACAAAGACAAGGCAAGAAAATAAAAACAAACAAGCCTATCAACCAAACATACAACCAACAGGTACTGAGCTTGAAAGGTTAAAGGCTTCAACCCATCAGCAACTGTACAAAAAGCCTGAAGGGTTGAAACCCCACAAAACAAAACCAAGCAAATGGAACCAACAAAAACATCAACGATAACCATCATGTCATAGTTAGAAAGGCCATAAAAGACCTTCATAAGATAGTCAAAGCAAGCCCTAGTGGCTTGCAAATTAAACTAGTGTTCAACGGCCATATAGGCCTAACCAACCATAGGAACCTTAAGGGTTCCCAAAACCTAAACATTGTTTAAAACATTACAAAACATTATAGTGTTTGCTAAGAAAGCTACGAATAAATGTCAGTTATCAGAGGGCCTAGAACCTTCACCCTTCGACTTTTTGGCTTTCTTAGTCTTCTTCATCTTGGCACCTTCTTCACCACCAACAGCAGAGGTTTCCAAACCAGCATCCTTTGAGGTTTCAGGCAGACTCGAAAGGGTATCATCACTGTCCCCAGAGTAAGACCTCTTCCTCGACAAAGAACCCAAAACCTCAGCACAAACCTTCTCATTCAACCCCTCAGGCTTCAATCCCTGTAAAACAGACAAAGGCTTACCAGAGCAAGAGGATACCTCATGAATGTAAGGGTAGGTTAGCCTCTCCATCTGCTCAACAGAAGCCTTGAAGATATCAGAAGCCTCGGGGCGAAACATGGGGGACTTCTCCAAAGGTTGTCCAGATTCATGAAGTTTATAGCCAGCAGTAAGGCCTTGATGCTTCCCCAGGTTCAGCAGCTTCGTGTAAACATCACCAAGGGCAGAGTTAAATTCCTTGGAATGCAAAAGGTAAGTAACCACCTGCTGGAAACCATGCTCGATCAACCATTGATTGTCAGCAGTCACCTGACCAACTGAAGCTTTCAACCCTTCCTTTTCTTCACGAAAAGCCTGCTGCTGGACAGACAAGGCCTCTCGATCAGCCTTCAGCTTCAACAAATTTGCTTCAAAGCTCTTCCTCAGGTCACCCATCTCAATGGCATGCATCTTCTTCAGATCATCAACCTCTTTCTTCCACGCCGCCTCCTTCTCTGCAAACCCGGCCACTTCCTTCTTCATCGATGCTAGGGAGGATTTCATTTTGTCCTTCTTCTTAGAAAAATCCTCATACTCCCGCATCCTTTGGCGAAAGCGTGTAATCCCTTGAGGAAGCATGGCAGCAAGGTTGCAAGTAGTTAGAACCATGCGAGATAACATAAAGTCATCGTCCATCTCAGCAATGGTTTCACGAACAGAGGGAGGAGCAAGATGACTAAGAGCATCCTCACAGACGGCAGCATCCTTGAAAGTATCATCATTCTTCACTTGCCAAGCAGGCACATAAACACCTTCAGGATCCAACCCTCCAGCGTCCCTGCTTGATGATTCTTGAACAGGGGTAACCTTCTTACCTCGAACCTTCTTGCCATGAACAACCAACTCCTTATCTTGTTCAACACCCGCTTCAACCTGATCCTCTGAAACCTCAATATCATCAGTCAAATCCACTGGCTCAGTGGAAGTGGATTGAGGCCCAGCTTTCAGCAAACGACGAGAAGATCGGCGACTTGAAGACTTAGGGGCAGTAGACTTGGTAAAACCCTTAACATTGGCAACATTAGCATAACCCGTGCCCTCAAACCTTTGCTCAGAGGTTCTCACCACAACATTCTCACCCGGAACAGTTGGAGCATCTTCAAAAATAACATCGGACGTATCGTCACTCTTGATGAAGTCCAAAGCAGACATAACTGCCAAAAAACAAACAAAGAAAAATAAGTCACAAACAAAGTAAAGTAAAAAGGCATAAAAGGGGAAAATGCATACCAACGCCATTTCTCATTAACACCGGATCCCGATCGGCTTTTGCCCAAATATTACTAACCCCTAAAAGCACTAACAAATGTTCGGGAAAGGGACGAACCCTCGAAGGGCACCCCCGAATGGCTGAAAGAAAGGCATCGTTCAAATCAGACTCAGAAGGTTCCGGATCATTGAGAACAGCATCCGGACGCCTCCATATCATTTTAAAAGGAATGATAGAATCAGAAACCCAGAAAAATTGATCCTTCCAGGACCCAAGGGTTGTAACCATTGATGAAACGAGGCAAGTATCAACCTTTGTCGCTTCAAAAGTAAACCAATCGCCATTTTTGGCTAAACGAAAAAACCTCCGGAAAAGCAACAGAGATGGATCATAGCCAAGAGCACGACAGAGCACTTCAAAGTGCAAAACCCTAGCCATTCCTTTTGGATGAACTTGCCCAAAAGATACTCGGTAATACTCAAGCAAGTTTAGAACAAAAAGCGAGAAAGGGTAACGAAGATTGGACCATTGAAAATGGCGACAATACAAAGCAATCGAACCTGGAATCGGTTTGTCAATAGAAACATCACAAGAAGGGGCGGTTGGATTAAACTTTTTATCAATACCATATTCAAGGCAAAATAGGTCTACCTCCTCTTGGGTCATCCGAGAGAATGACCTCGCTAAATCCTTAAGGGCACCCATGATAGAACAAAGTAAAAGTGAAAATGGAGAAGAGAAACTAACCTGAGGAAGGAAAAACTGTGAACGATTGTAAGGAAAATGAAGAAAGTTTGCAACTGTTAAAATAAATATGAAAGTAAAGTACGGGTATTAAAGGTAAATAAATAATCTCTGCCAATCCGCCGCCTGACACATGTCAATCAAATTAACTGTCAAATCGTTTCAAATTCAAATTTCAAAAAAGTAACTACCTCAAACCTTTCAAGCCTCTAAGCAACGAACCTTTCAAGCCTTTAAAAGACATGCATAAAAGTCAGAAGTCTTTGAGTGTACTGCCCCAAAAACCTCTGACTTGGGGGGCTGACGACGGGGGTAGCCCAAGGATAAACAAAATGATCAATATGCAAAGAGCTTAAAAGGTTGAAAGGTTCATCGGATGAAAAGCTGTAAATTGAGGGAATCGAGAAACAGTAACTAGTCATGTCCAAACAGCTCGTCCCACCAACTCACGCTCACCAACCCACAAAGTTAGAGCAGGTCTGCACAAGCACACTCTATTAACCAGGGGTCCAAAGCCTTCAACCCCAAAAGGGGAAACCCTCCATAAGCAAACAGGTCTCGCTAGTATAATCCATACCATTTCGGGAGGTGTCTTCCACTATAAGAAGACAGCTCATAAACACTTCAAAGACATTCCAAAAAGGCAGAGAGATTCCTTAATCTCTGGTCATTCAAAGAGTTCTTTGTCATTCGAAATAACTCTTCATCAAATTCACCTCATTCATTCTATTTGCTTTCTTTTCTGGATCCGAGCCGGCCTTGGAGAAAGAACTTCAAAGCAAATAATCCAAACATACTAGCGAACCTCCTTCCACGTTTTGCAAACGTGGAGGGACCCCGCGACCTGCGTTAGGCAAAGTTGAACCCTTCAACCCTTTTGCCTGACCAGCCCAGCTACCATCCTTGGTCCCGTATTTGTTGCATCAACAATAATCAAACCATGCCCATTGTACTAAGGATACTAAACCCAAAAGTGCACTCTCACATGAGAAATATGGGACTAATTAATTGAAATTCTGTATTAGTCCCTCTCTCACGGAAAATAGGTCTACTTATTTTTGTTTTGAATGTCTAACTTAGAACTTTGTAAATTAAAAAAAAAAAAAAAAAAAACAACATCCGGCATTTTTAGTCTTAGCTCAAAACTAGAGGTAGCAAAATGGGTAACCAAATTACATGGATAAGGGCCATATGGGTCATCTTCAATTTCGAGCCAAAACGGGAAATGAGTTATTAAATAAAATAGTTAGTGAAGCAAAAAACATAAGTTAAATTTTCAGCTATCCAAATACAAGTTTCTAAGTTTTCACTTCTCTTATAAATCACTATAATTAATCGTAATATATAGTTATGAAACGGTAACACTAAAAAAATAATAATAATATTACTAATAATCTTGTTATTCAAGTAACTTGTAAGTTATATGGTTGTGACTAATAAATTGTACTAAAACTAGGGGAGACACCCGCGCTACACGGCGGAGTGTGTTGTAAGAAAGGTGATGAACACATTTTTATATCATATTATTATATAAACGGCATTATGATAAACAAAAAAACTACATAGTTTGTTTTGTTTTTAACAAAAATGTTTTATTTGGAATATAATTATGTTTTGATTAAATTTTGTATCCAAAAGTTGAGAAAAAACTAACCATGTATTTAGTTATTTTTAAGCTAACGAAAGCAAGTTGTTAGTGAAACATAAAATTAATAAATTCTAACGTTTGCTAATTTCGTTTGTGGAGTGAAAATTTTATACTCACTTAAATTTATAGGTAATAATGGTTAGAGAGAATAAAGTTTATTTGCATTAGTAGTTGGTATAATGAAGATTCATGGTTAGAGAGAATAAATTTTTTTGCATTAGTAGTTAGTATAATGAAGGTTCAGTATATTATTATTTAAAAAGATAATCAGAGAAGTGGGCCAAGAAAGAGAAAGAGAAATAGGTTAAATTAAATCTAAGACTCTCATAAAGTAAAAAACATTAATGCTAATTAAAGTAAATATTATAAGAAAATTTTTAAAGAGAAAAAGATTGCTACCGTACATCCCCTTCAAATTTGTTAGGTTATATAATTCTACTATGTATATTATATAAATATTATTTTAGGAAACATAGATAATGAGACAAGATACGAATATAATCCTAGCATAAAAATATTAAATATTAAAAAGATCATATTATAACTAAAATTTACATTTAAAAGAATAGGGCTAAAGTTTTTAAACCTATAACTTGTAGTAAATAGGTTTACTTTTTATTAAAAATATTAATAAAATAAATAATAACGAGACTCTCGTTATTTGTGGGAAATTCGATTAGTGCAATACCGGTTTTCAACACTAAACAAACGAATATAAAATACAATATAATTGTACCAATCTTGATTCAAGCCATCGTCTTGTAAGAACCTCCGCTGCAAGAATTAACAAGCTGTCGTTGACGGTTTTGGTTGAGGATCGTGTTTGACACGGGGCCCTTAAAACAGATTTCGCACCTCCTCTCAGACGGTCTGTTTCCAAGATACAACAACCGAAGCAGTAGTTGTACTGCCGGAGATGGCTCTCATGCCCGAGATTACACCGAGTATAATTTGGTGTTTATAAAATTAGGAAAAAGATGAAGTTGATAAAAGCATAATTTATAGATCGCTCCTCTCTAAAATTCCATGGAACAAACGAACCCCCTTTTTTTATCTCTCTCATATATCTTTAGAATGAGTCCTCATTTTTTTATAGTCATACACAAGAGCTAATTAAAACCCAATCAATATTGTCATAATTTACACAATTAAACAAGATATTAAACCTTGTAATCAATAGGTTTTAATTTCTCATTACTAAACCAGATATTTAATATTGTAACATACAATATTAAGGTTCATTCAAATGAATTAAAGTGGTCAACTCGAAACGCTCATTTTTCATTCATGACAGAATTAAATGAGTTGAGACCATTTAGAAAATAACTCACTAGTGGTTGACCAGTTTTCCTGGTCGCGCGTGCGCGTAGGCAGACCCGCATCACGGCTACTGTCCAACTAGTACTTCTATTACTGTTGTAAACCTACGCACGCGCCTGAACTGAGTTGTCAGTCCATGCATCACGCTACATGGACCTTACGCCACGCCATATGGAGCCGCGCATCACACGGATGCCATTACATATACCAGGACGCCACCTAGTCATGCGCCATCCATACTCGTGCGCCACACGGATGCCACTACGCATACCAGGACGTCACCCGGTCATACGCCATCCATACTTGAGCGCCACTTGATTCTTCGCCATAATTGATGACGTGTGCCATGTGCCTAAGGAACTCGCGCCGCATCGACATGCGCCATGCCATGGCATCCGCCTACGCCATCCAAGGGTGCGCCATAAGCGGTCTCGCCATGTATCTGACTACGCGCTCATGGGCAAAAATTACTAGTACAAAAGTGATCAAATGATGCGGGTAAATTGGCTATAAGATGCGGTTCTAGACTCGCATCTTATGGCGTGGCATCTTATAGCTATAAGCCAATAGATACAGGTCCAGGAGATGCGGTTCTAGACCTGCTTCTTTTGACAATTTAAGCAAAAACTACTTTTTCCCATTGTATTCAACAGATGCGGTTCAAGAACCGCATCTTTTGGTGTTTAAGCTAAAAATTATTTATTTTTGTTCAATTTCCAGGAATTTTATTAAAAAATCCATTATAAACAAATTAACTAAAAATTAAAATAAAATATAAAAAAATCAAAATAAATTGAACCAATATAAAATAACCCAGTTATATAAATTACAAAGGTTTCAAAGTAACACAAAATTATAAAAGCTTCAAAGTAACACAAATACATCTATACCTTATAATAAAACAAAACAATCTTAGGCCACTTGGCATGAACTTAAGCTATTAGATGCCACATGACATTTTATTGTTTCCTCTTTTTTCCCTTTGAGCGGCAAATTTAATAGACTCTTCCTATTCTAGGTTTCATAATCTTACACTAAAAGAATTCTCAAATCCCTCTCAATCATCCTCTCATCTTCTCTCAAATCATCTTCCAAAAATAAATACATTCCATATTCTTATTCTTGAAGATCATTCCTTTCAATAATCTCCTCACCACAAACCCTAATCTAAGGCGATCGTTCCACTTTGACAATTTTTGTTTGTCGCATTCATCCGCCGTCACAAGTTCATCGATTTCTTCTTCATCTTTTTCAGTTGTTAATTCACACAAAAACAGTAATAAAACATGAGATCGAAATTTGTGTTGATTATGAATCGATTTTAGATCTATTTTTGACATCTTGCATATCAAGTTTGTAGAAAGTGTTGAATTGCAGGTTTTTATTGTTACATCGAAGAAGAAGAGAACAATATAGTTGTTAATTACAATTCATATATCACATCACTGTTTCTATTGTTGTTGGCAATTGATGAAGCTGAAGATGAATGGAGCCAAGAGCAATTTTGGTTGCATAATTTGAAAGAAATTCCAGGTTGTGATTCACGAAGATAAAAATTGCAGGTTTTGCTATTTACAGCAACTCCAACGATCAGATGCGCTCTGTGATTTATATAATAGGTATGGTGTTTCTATTTTTCGTTTATGATTTTTTTCATTTACAGATGCTAATAGTGTTTCTTTTTCTTTTTTTTCATATTAAAACCCTAAATATGACATTGATTATTCATTCTACAAAACAGGTTAATTAGTTAATTCTTTTAGTTTTTGTTTGCTGGTCAATCTAGGGTTTGGTCCCTTTACGGTGAATCCAAACTCTTATTTCGTATATATTGAATCCAAATCCCTAATGTTTGTTTTTAAATCAGGATTTGTTCCCCTTGCACTGAATCAAATCAGATGCGCTATCAGTTCCAGGTAAATACGGTAATTTTTTCTTGGTTTGATCGGATATTTGTTAAATTTTATTTGTTTCATTTTTAATCTAATTTCATTTAATTAAGAACGGGTCAATTCGTGTTGTGTTTAATCTCTCAAATAGGATTAAATCAAAATTTTCGACTTATAATTTAGCACTAATATTAAGTATGTTATAAAGTTTCATTTTACTAATAATAAGCATCTATAAGAAAAAAAAGGCTGGATATCAATATTGAAACTAAAATTTGCACATTGTTTTGCTCCTTTAGTGCAATGGCAGATGAGGTTAACAAAGAAACCATTGGAATCAAGCTCTATGCCTCCAACAGAGAGCTCGAACATTACTTTTAAAGTATAATAATTCAGTTGTTCTGTGTAAAAATGAATTTGAGTTGCATATGATGGTATGTTCTCTCAACAGAAAGTTCTCTAGACCATTAACGGAATAGTCTTGAAAACTTTCCATTCGGGGAAAGTATCATCATCAATAAAAAACAATTGGAATGTAACTTTGCTCAATCTCAAGTGGATCATTATATTTCATCATGTCAGTGCTATTATGAGCAATAAAATAAGAGTTATTGATCATAGAAACTTCCATGTTTTAGAGACGGAACATAAGTGAACTAACATCTTGCATTTTGATTATGATAATATTACAATAACTTCTCTTTCGAGGTACCCACTTCCTCGTATCATTTTGTGGGAAGTTTGAGTAATTTAAATTGGTTTTTAATTGATATATTTTCTATTTTTTATAAGTTTGTTGATAATGTGTTTAGCCTATGCAAAAGCTGTTTGCACACCTTGAGGTTGCGATAAAGGTTATATTATTTCTATTCATTTTTATGTAGATAGAGATTTTAATTATAAACGGGTCATTTTTGACTTGTGTTATTGATTTGTGACTGAACTTGCGTAATCTAATTATCAAACTTGCGAAATCTGGATATCGTCTTCTAATACTCAATTAGTTATTGATTTGTGACTGATATTCTTTTGGTGGATGTGGCTTCGTAGCATTTACAGAGATCGTATTGAATATTTCGGAAGCTCTTAAACCAAAGATGGATGTGGCTTCTACTTGACAAAATGTCAAGAAATTGGCTTGAAGTTAAAGGTAAACAAACAAGGTGTCTTAAAACGGATGCAAGTGTTTTCTGAATTTAATATTCTTTGATTTTTTCTAAGAACTTCTAAATAGGATAAGCTATCAAAAAAGTATGGATGAAGCTCAAACTTAACTAAGTGTTGTCACCATTATTGTGTGCAAGCACCTTATATCATTAGAGTGACCAATATGACCAACAAATATTGATTTCAAATAAGGTTTAGTTGGTAATCTAAAGGGGTAGTGTTTTCCTTCTTTACTTGACACATTCAAAATTATTGCATGCATGCCCTTTTGCCATCTTTCTTTTGTAACACATATAAAGTTGTGAAAGATTACACATACGATAACATCCAAAGCAGTTATAGAAACCTTACCACCATACTTTGGTTGACTATATTGTTTTCCATGACATCTTAACACACTTCACTAACAGTACATGTCATGCTTGATCTTTTTTTCAGAGAAGTGCAATTGAAGCTGTTGCGGATTCAAAGGCCAACTCACATTTTGATACACTTATTCAAGTCAACCATTGCCATATTATATAATATTACATCTTCACCATGCAATAATGCTCCTATATTTATTAGTTTTCAGGTCAATCAGGGCTGATTAGGACGTCTATTCTGCTGCAACAAGTGAGGTGCTGGTAATATTTTCTCTTTCTTTTGAGTGTGAATGACTGTACAAGCCTACAAGGTGTTGCAGGTGGGTTGGGTAACAAGTCAAAACAAGTCGAGCATATTAACTCATAAACACTATATTGTTAAAAAAATATAAAATGTATAAATGATTACAATTCATTGTTATTATGAAAGCTAGATGATTACTATAATAATTTGAACTTTTTTCATATTAAAACCGTTTGGAAGGTTTTATGCGTTTTGGTGTGTATTGGATGACTTTTTCATACTTTATCCTGTTACATTTTGAGTTAAGTTACAGCCTTTAAAATGGTTCCAATATGTATAATTAGGCTGGATAGGAGTTAACAAGTCACTAAAAGTAATGATGTTTTTCAAATTGATCAAGACTCAACAATGAATAAAACGGGTGCATACAATGATTAGACTATAGATCTAAATTTTCTAAAATTTTGAACTTTTTAACTTGGGTGCGAGGACAAACAAAGTGCTTACAGGCCACAATTTTGCAGGTCTCTCGGCTTATTTGTCGCTTTATCAAGTTCGACACTTTAAATTCGTTGATGATTCATTGTTGATTTAGCACATTGTTTGTTGAATTTCAATTCGATCTCAGGTGAACAATCTCGATTTCTGTTGTATATTTCAATCATTTTTAACTGTGTTTGATACATTACGTACCCGCGGGTAGAGGGATGGATTTCGTTACTTCAACGATTATTTCATTTAAAGGATTATTTTAACATTTTTAAGTTATATATTTGTGTGTTAGTCCACCCGCGAAATTAAAATTGTTTATTGTTAACATTATTATCTCTCACAGGTTTCCATCTCTTGCGTCGGTGATAATGTAACGCCAATTTCTTCTGCCGGCGTGAGTCGCACGTTGGAAACAGATAAAGACAATGAGGTATCTCCAAGTAACAGTCTTAAACGTAATCGATTTGTAGTTCAACGTTTATTTAATTAAGATGTTTACTTAGATGGTGTTGAATAATATTAATTATTGTTGGTCCACCCGTGTAACACACGGGTACTTAGACTAGTATATCTTTAAAGATGAAAGTGAATATCAAAACAACGACAACTTACGTGGTTGAGTGTCACTAATATTAAAAAGCATATGGAAACGAATAATAAACCAAAAAACATGAAACAATTGTTAATATTAAAAGAGTATAACTAATTATATATAAATTCATTTACTTTGAATTAGAAAAAATATATATATTAACGAAAATGACAACAAATAAAAATTAAATTACTCGCATACTGTCACAGCCCTCGATCCCTAATTCCCGGGAAGGGGCGGCCGTGAGCCAGTTTCAGTGGTATCTTGTTATTGTCTATTTTGGCAGCGGAATTTACATCAGGACCGTAGTTAGGAAATATTTAATCAGAGTAAATACCACATTTCCATAACATTAAACACATGGGTAAAACCCAAGTTTTCAGTACACACATTTTCATAGGAATAAATAATATTTTTATTTCAGAAAACATCTATTTCTTTTAGGTAACTTAATTGCCACTTTTCCAAGCCTTCAGTGCTGTCCAGCTGGCTTCTATTTGGCTTTCACATTTTGTTACCTGAAACGTGTTTTAAATACATTTTGTCAGTGGGAAATACTGGTGAGTGAATCCCAGTTTAATCAAGTTTAAGTAAAAATCACAGTGAACAGTATTGAGGGCGCATCCGCAATTACATTTGTTTCCAAGTTATATCAATTACCACCACACGGTACTATCGTTCCGACTTATGGTCATGTTACTCCTTTACCAGGTGGTAACAAATTTTGTATACAAAACCCCAAATTTACTGACTGTAATTGTATTCTTACAAATACTCAAAAACTGCTATTCGCATGGAAAAGTATTTAAGGTTTTGTAAAACAGTTTACAAAAAGAGGATAACTCACATTGCTATTTTAGGGTTTTCAGTAAGGATTTCCTGGGAATAATCTATAATTTACACAAATGCACGTATGTTAGTATAATAACCCATTTTAACATTAGTAATACCCTCCCCGAGACGACATTCCAACGACTACGTCGGGCAGAACCACGACAGCCGTTACGGAACCCTAGATCAATCGGGCAGAGTATCTAATACGTCTCCAGGGGTTATAATACTTACATCGTAGCAGAACCCCGCTATTTAGGGGGTATTAGACTCGGGTATAATGCCCACTATTCAGAAATTAAGATTGAGGAAAAGAAAATGAACGAGCAGACTGAAGGCCCAATGCCTCCTTTATATAGGGCTGATCTTCGACCTTCTCGCGGCCCGCGTAAAGGTAAGCTTAGGCTTACGCGGCCCGCATCAACCCTCGGTCAAAGCGTAGCTCGTCCGGATCACCTACTAGACTTGACACGATGATGACATGTGTCATCACCGGGCTGCGCCACAATTTCGATCTCACGCAGCCCGCGTAATCTTAAGCTTACGCGGCCCGCCTAAACTTAAAATTCTGATTTTTATTTTATTTTTAAATGCTATATTGTATTTCGGGCTCGGTTTTCACATACGGGGTGTATTTAAAGACATATATGAATATTTTAAAATATATTAGGTGTCGGGAAAATAATCGAGGGTGTCAGTTTTAGAATTGTTACACATACGCGTCAGTTATTGAATCGCTTAAAATCCCCGTCCAGATGTGGCATCACATATCGCAAACTAAACCCAAGATATTGAAATAAAACAAACTAACAAGAAGCGTCGGTGAAAATCGAGACAATTCTTTGGCTTGTTTTGCTCAACGATGGGAGGAGCGGAAAAAGAAGACAAAAATGGTTGTCATATCAAATCAAAGGGTGTGTGGCGGTGACGATTCTCGCAGTGTCTGGTTGTCAGGTGACCAACAATGGCAATCTCAAATTGTAACAAGTATCATTGAGTCAATATAGTTTATCGAGAAGGTGTTGGTAAATATCGATTAGATTTTGTGAAGGTGGGAATGTTTTAATGGGAAATTTTGAGAATTTGGGAATGTTGTGGCGATACGTTACTACAAGTTTTCGATGGGCAGTACATTGCCACAAGCATTGTTGTGTGGTGGTACGTTGCCACAAGCATTCTATGGGTATCGATTCGATTTGGAACGGTATCGATCGGCTCAAATCATAATGGGAACATGAACAAACCTAGTTGACCACCACTGCCCCTAATTAATTTATCAATTATCCTAAATGTCCTTCATTAACAAAAATGTAGCACGAACAACCCTAGTTGCGCACCACTGTTCTAATTGTTCTATCAATCATCCTAATTGACCATTAATTACCCTAAACATTCTTCATTGACACTACTATAGCATGAACAACCCTAGTTGACCATTACTAGCCTAATTGGTCCATTAATCATCCTAATAGACCATTGATGATCCTTAAAGCCCTTCATTGACAAAAGTGGAGCGTGAACAACCTTAGTTTAGCACCACTGCCCCTAATTGACATATCAATTATCTAAACGGCCTTCATTGACAAAAATGTAGCATGAACAACCTTAGTTGACCATTATTGCTATATGTGTAAGCAACATGCACGTAATCCTTGATGTATGATTAACCCTATTTTATAAATCATTTAACAATACATCGATATGTAAACATATACATACATAATACATATAAATATATAAGTACGTACATGTATACACGATAAATTAATAAAAGAAAAATATATACTTGTAATCATGAAAAAAGTAATTTGGTTATCCTAAGAAAATTATTTATATTATTATTAATACTATATATGAAAACCTTTTTCATATTTTGTTATTTAGTATCATTAATAAATAAAATAAATCATATTAGTATATACTTATCATAATTATTAGTTTTTTGTTTTTTTACTTTTATAACAAGAGATGCGGTTCCGGAACCGCATCTTTTGGCTCTTGATTCTTATGTAACCGCATATTTTAACCCATGTTTTTTTGTTCAAAACAAACATAATTTTTTTTTCAGCCCACACTGTAAGCAAGTGTTAGCCCTAGATTCCCTGGTTCCGGCGATCATAAAAGCATTTTTAGACAGATTGTCGGAATAATTCTATATGTTGCGTTATTGGCATTTTCCGGGGATGTTTGGATAAAGCGTTCATAGATCATAAAAGCATTTTTAGACAAATTGTCGGAATAATTCTATAACTTATGACCTAGACGTCCGTTTTGAGTAATTCTTGTTTCTACGCGTCCGTAATTTAATTACGGATCCGTTTACCATCCTAACTGACATCAAGAGCTGAATTATAAGAAAAAGACTTATAGATCCTTCGTACCATTATTCGACCCATTTAATTTCACTATTTAATTCTAACGTAACTAACTACTTTCAGCCCCATTAATCATTCATACCTTAGTAATTCCAATTATTACTTAATCAAACAAGATTTCCTCGCATTCGTAATTAAATAATCCCCTACACATACTAATAAGTGAGTCGGAAGTCACTCACCTCGTGCGTCCAAGTTTGTGCATAGCTTCCTTATTTACCCTTGACCCATTGCCCTTCCATGCTCATATCCATGTTGACATGGCTCCTACACTTTCATGTTATCATCAACACTTTCTACTTAGCACACATACCATTGTACTTGATTACGAGCATACCATTTGCATAATTCATATTTGACTTGCATTAGTAAATCCTATCAAGCATACAACATATAATCGATTTCACATCCTTTTAAACCCACATAATCCATCATATCATATATTTTTATACCGTGTACCATGCGCCTATCTATAATTTAACAATTACAACAACAAGTCTAGTCATGTTTCTCTTGCGTAGTTGACTTTCAGAAGTCAGCGATTTATCATTTTAACTTTCGGCTTAATCTCATAAACCCATGACATCATAACAGGCTATACAATCGACATCATATACAACTTCCTACTCATAACGAAATGCGTTTACAAACACATGATCCTCTAATCATCTACACTTGCTCTTACTTTCACATGTTAACGCTTTGGGATCCTTCAATTGGCAATATCATCTACGGTAACAATACGACATAACTCCAACATTATCACTTACCAATAAGCTTATTCATTTCACATTTCGTACACATTCACTTTTAATTACCATAAATCAATCGCATCAAATACATGGTGAGCATTACACCATTCAAGCACAAGATACAATTTCCTATTGCATAATTTTGTCAAAAACATACATTCCTCTGAATACTCATACGAATTCCATCTAAGGCACATTATTCAAGTTAGTTTACTACTAACCTCGTCATTCCACAATTCATTCATAAATGTCAAGCCGTTTCAAAAAAATTCTCATATCCTAACATCACTTAGACATTTCGTCATACACTTGGTGTGCATACTACCAATAAAGCACATGGTACAAGTACTTTATGCATTACCCTACTAGTTCATTCATAATTCATCTATTACAACAAGAATCAACTTAAGTGCATACTATAATCAACCTATCTAACAATAATTCATTACATTTAACATACACATCAATGATTCAAACAAGGTTTTAACATGGGTGAATCACTTATGTCATCATCTTCACCACAAGAAGTGGGTTAAACTTCTATCATTCTACTACTCAAAATCTTTCACAATACATGTTCCATATGAGGATTATAACACTTATTCATGCTCAATATTTGCATTAATTCACGGATTGACCATAACCCATATCATCAAACATTACCAAAAAATAAAATTAAACTTACTTGATGTGAGAAACGCTTAAGGGATCATCATTCTTGGTTCATGCACATAATCAGCCCTCGATTTCCTTTTCAATAGATGATTTCTTGTTGTTAGCGTTTACACCCCTTTTCCCCCTTCTCCTGTGCGATGGTACGCATACACACACCTTGTGTGTGTGTGATTTTTGTTTTAATAAATTAAATTTCCTTTTTAAGCCCCTCAAGTTTACCATACCATCATAGTTACCACAAGTTCCATTTCCTAACTTGTTTATTAGGCATTTAACTAAGTTTAATAACTTAGTTATTGTATTTCATTTAATTGCACATGGTAACCTACTAACGAATTTAATAATTCGAGTTTTGGGGTGTTACAAGCGACGCATGGTAAGCGTCGCAAAAGGGCTTCCGAGACTGACACACGGGATGCGTCAGCAACGCATAGGAATTGTCGGAAAAGGCTTCAATGCTGACACATGGATTGCATCAATGACGCATCGAAGGCGAAGGCATCTGGAAGACGCATCAGAACTTGGGATGAAGCCTGACGCAAGCTGATATAAATGCGTCCGGGAGACGCCTCCGAAGCGTCCTTCTTCTGAATATCAATGATTGAGCCATGTGTCAATCAGAAAATGGAAGACGCAACAATGGCTCTGCAGACGCAAAAAGTACCTCGGGATTTGTGATGTGTTGCTCCAAGAGCGCATGAGGTGGCCATTTTCGTAAGTGGGTTTGGTCTTTGGCCATTCTGGTAATTTTCCCTTGTAAATAAGGGATTAAGTACAACACCTGAACACCTTAGAAAAATCGGGAACTAGTCACCCAAAAACCTGCAATTTTAAAGGAGAACATTGACTCAAACAAAACTTAAAGAAAAAAAAACCATGCAAAACAACTTAGTCTTCTTCTGACTCAATACTCTAGACTTTGACTCATCCAAACAAAACGGTTAGCTCCAAGAACCATACCCGTTTCACCCGTACTTGACCCGAACAGACTCGAAACATCAAGATTAGTTCCAACATTTTTTAACTTTCAATTTTAGTTCTATATTCCTCTACAGGTTCTGAATGCAGGTGGCAAGTGAAACAGAACATTGCTTGACGATTCTTTTAAGCGTTTGAGTGTAAGTTATTGAGTTCTTCTATGATGTAGTTGTTAACTGAAAACACATACACTTATTATAATTTGTTTAGTTCATTGGCTATATCTCGTCCTGTTGTTTTCTGACATTGTAGCTTATCGACCCATTGTTACCGAAAATGAAAAAGTCTTGTTACATGAATAAACTGTTTGACAATGGTAATTATGTTTTCTATGTAACTCTATGATAAGGCCGATTTAAGATGGTCAATCTCCCAAGACCTGTTGAGTGGGTTAATCTCCAAAGAAAACAAGGTAAGAAATAGAATAACTAAATCATGTGTACTAGTTACAGAGAAACATGATTGGCAGTTTGCACGCATACATGAGAACATGGAAACATGGGATGAAAAACAAATGCAAAACATAAATGAAATCCTAAAAACATGCAGTCACTTAAACGTGGAATTGGAGTGAGTCTTCACGGGTCGGGTCGCGGGTTGGGTCATATCACTCTATTTCTTTTTTTTTTTCAATCCACTATTTAATCTTATGCCATGAAAAATATGTTAGAATTTAATTAGTACCAAGTTTGAAAGAAAATTAAACGGGTCAAAGTGTAAATTGTTAGAAGTGTAGTTTTTGTTATATATGTATTTTAGATTAGTTGAAGGGTCAAGTATGTAAACTCTCAATTGTATAATCGGTGTACTTAGTGTTGCGACGTATCAAAAGAGTCATGTCGTTTACACACACCGTTTCAGCATGTATATATGTACATCAAACAACTCAAGGTTTCATTCAAATTGATTCCTCGCAAATTATGATTCAATGAAAGTTTGTTTGATTCTCAAATCATGTTCTTAACCTGTGATCTTGGGCTACAATATCCATGTTCCCTTTTGATTTGCTAGCATATTAGTTATATAGAAGTCAAGGTGGCAATTTTAACCATTTAATTATGAATATATGAATTTGGATTATGTTATATCTCAAATGGGTCAATATTTTTTTAGACAAAAGGAAAACGGGTCAAACGGGTTAATAATCACCAAGCTTTACTTTTAAGGCATGCAAACCATCAAAATAGTTAGGTTATTATTGTAGTTATATTGTTTTTGTAATCACATATACAACATAATTATTTATAAAAAATGGAAAAGGTGTACACGGCCAACCCAACCCAACCCGAAAAAGTGTTTTATCCCATACTAATAATTTTCCCTTTCCGCCACCTACTATTGCCGCCTCCAGTTTTATATCTTTGTAAATGTTTTATATACTAGTCTCTCGAATCTGAAAATGCTTCATAAGTGGTTTTGGCTCGGTCATTGTTGTCAAATCGGCTATATCTTTATTCTTTATTTTTTTAGTGTTATGTGACAGTGAAATACAGTGTCATAATTTTCTTAATCAGAACTATGCACTTTCTCCACTTACAATATATTTTCTTCTCTATTTTGGATACCGTATAGCGCGTTGTGAAGCTCTAATCATAAAGAAACACAAACCCATAGATTATTATCTACATGCTATATATATTCACATATAATAATTATTAGAAGTATAGTTATAAGTTAGATCAAATATAATCTATAGTTATTAGTTAGTATATGTATTGTAGGGTTATTATTATTTCCTGTATTTATGTAACGTAATATAAGATAGTGACGGTTATGATCCGATATCATAACATATATATTCTGTACTAACATTATGATAATTTACCAATTCTATTCAAGAACATAAGATTTCGTTTTCTCTCATCATCCAAAACCCTAATCACATAATCAAATTCCAAGAAGTGGTATCAGAGCCATCATCATCCACTCTTAAAATTCGTTCCAATCTTTCAACCAATTCCCAAAATTTCAAAACAGAAAATCCATAACATGTCGATAAATGGTGGAATTCAGACTCAAATTCCGAAACTGATGGGATCAAATTACTTTCATTGGCACATTCAATTGAAAGTGTTATTAGAATCGCAAGATTTGTGGTCAATTGTAGAAGAAGGATACAATCAACCTGCATCAGGGGCGTCCGAAAGTGATCAAAATGCTTATAAAGAAAACGTGAAGAGAGACAAAAAGGCACTGCATGTAATCTTTCAAGCAGCGAGTGAAATGGTATTCGAACGGATAGAGATGTGTGTAAAATGCAACATATAAATTACATCAAATAAGGCATAAAACTAACCCTTTTTAAGTACTAATGTTGGAAAAAGGGTGTTTTTGTCTTCCTTTTGTATTTTCAGGATGAAATGAGCTCAAATTCACAAAAGAAGCAAAAAGACAGGTAATTCTAACATAAATACAAGAAAAGGAATAAAAGTAGACTGCCCGAACCCTCAACGGCATCCTCCCAAGCGAAGAAGAGAAAACAGAAGCCTGAACACGCCCCGTGCTCAGCCAGCACGGGGCCGTGCCCAAGAAGCAGCAGAAAAGACAAACCTGTAGAAGCTTCTATTGCCCACCACGGGGCCGTGTCCAGTGAGCACGGGGGCGTGGCGAAAGTACAGCAGGCGCATTAATTGTAATTGCGAATTACAATTAATGAAGAGAGAGAGTGTCAGACGGGCACGGGGGCGTGTCCAGCGGACACGGGGCCGTGCCCAGCCTTCTGTTCAGCCTATAAATAGGAGTGCTTGGTTTCATTCCAACTCATCCCTTGGCACACTACCTCTCTCACACTTCATCCACCACCCACCACCACCATAACATCATCATCCACCACCATCATCCATTGTCCATCGTAGAGTGTGTGAGTCGTCTCGGGATCCAAGATTGATAGTAAGAGTTCTTGACAATCAAGGCCATGTTTGCCTAAGTCTCTTACATCACTTGGTGAAGACAAGTGTTTAGTATAATACTTTTTATTTTTAATCTTTTGCACTTTTTATTTGGTTTTGTATTAATGACTTTAATAACTAGTTGCTTATGTTGAAGGTGATCTTTCCTTATCGTTTGTCCGTGGTGTCTTGGCATTATTTTACTGTCTATATAAAATAAAAGATTTTCACCATTCATATCTCCACGGTCTATATGGAGGTATGTTGGCTACCTGGTCGGGGGTTAAGGGAACGGTTTGGTAAGGGTCTTGCCCTTGTTCAGCGTTTAGAGGTCCTGCAAGGGACCTGGGTCAAATTTAGTAGGATCTCCTTCAATGCCCATAGGTATTGGATGGCGGGGATCCAAACTCTTTGACCCCCTCATAAGTTAACTACTATTAATACTATAACCCGGCTATTTAGGACTGTATCCCTGCTGACTCAGACTACTTAGCCGAGGGTAACGTCACCGCCAAAAGCGGGGCCTACCATAATTTGCATTAATAACTTAATTCATTATCTTCCAATAATCCAACCCTTTAGGATTGTATCCTTGCTGACTCAAACTACTGGGTTGAGGGTAACGTCGCCTTCAAAAGAGGGGCCTACTACAATAACTAAGATAATCTCTTAAACAAGTGCAAAAGTGCGAAAATAATCAAAGGTTATACTAATACACGAGTCGGATCCAAGTGATTCATCTTGTCTATCTGTTTTTATTTTATTTTTATTTTTCAGCATTTAGTTAGTTTTTATTTTCTTAGTTTAAAAACATTTTTCTAACTTTTTGATTTGATTAGACGTTGAGGATAAACCAGTATTAAAAGCTCTTGTGTCCTTGGACGACCTCGGTATCTTACCAACACTATACTACGTCCACGATGGGTGCACTTGCCCATATGTGTGTTTAGTGTTAGTGAATATCGTGTTTTATAAATTTAAAACTTGGCTAAAGGTGTAAAAAAAAGGGTTTAATTATATATCTAAATTATATACACACCGACACACATCAAGTTTTTGGCGCCGTAGCCGGGGACACAAGGATTTTTAGAAAGCTTAAAATCGACGGCCTAATCAGTTTTTCAAAACCTTTTCAAAACGCGCGCACATTTTTCTGCATTTTAGTTTAGTTTGCATTTACAGTAGCCTGAACACGGGGTCGTGCTCGCTGAACACGCCCCCGTGCTCAACGTGACCAGTAACTTTAATTAAAACGCCCAGACACAGACCCTGAACACGGGGCCGTGTTCACCCAACACGGGGCCGTGTCCAGCTTCTGTTTCCATCTTTGTTTTCGTTTTCTGGTCCCGAGACTCAGTTGTGGTCTGTTGAGTGATTCTTATGGATCAATACTCAAGAGGTTACAACTACACCTATGATGAGGATGATTATAGGGGTAATTATTGCACTAATTGTCGTAACACACGCTCGGTTCAATATAATAACTCATATCAACCATCCAATTCATACAACCATTATGAGCAGCCCAGGTACGAGCCATCAACTTCATACACACCCTATGAAGACCAAAGGTATGAACCTCCTCCCTCATACTCATATTTTGATGAACCAAGGTATGAACCTTCATACTCATACTTTGAAGACTCAAGATATGAGCCACCACCTTCATACTCTTATTATGAGGAACCATGGCGTGAACAACCCACCTCATATGAGTACTATGAAGAACAAAGTTTCGACCCTTACCCATCATATACTTACAATGAAGAACAATGGTGTGAACCATCTACTTCATATGATTACTATGAAGAGCCAAGGATCGAACAACCGGATTCAAGCTTTGAGGATCCAAATTCTTTTTCTCTCACTGAAGTGACCAATAGGATATTAGAACACATTAAAACTATCGAACGTTACATGAAAGAATCTCGCGCAAGGGAAGAGGAATCCCGCGCAAAAGAAGAATTAAACTGTAATAATAACGTAGAGATAGTTGAAAATGTAAAAATGGAAGAACAAGAAAGTCAAAAACTGACACATGAGTTAAACAACAAAAAAGGTGAGTCCGATAATGTTAAAATTCAAGAAGAATCTAATTTTGAAGAAATAAATCTCTTGTCGCCTACTTTCGAAAATCATTGTTTAATAACCCCTCATGCCAAGTTTTTAAAAGAGTTAAACACTAGTGCTAAAATCAAAGAAATAGTGAGTGTTAAGTTAACTAATGATCAAACTTCGCTAATAAAAGAAGATCCTTTTGAAATTAACATTACACCGGTTCCATGTTTCTTTCAAAATTCATTTATTAGTAATATCACCATTGATAAAGATCTTTGTGTTAACATAATGCCTAACTACATTTTTGAAAAATTGAGTAGTAGTGACTTTACTCCACTTCAAATACCCATTTTTCTATCCGATCGAAAAGTGATAAAATCAATCGGTGTAGTTGAAGATATTTTGGTTCAAACAAATCAAATGGTAGTCCCAACCGACTTTGTCATCCTTGATGACGCTCCTCTAGTCTTGGGAAAACCTTTTGTACAAACTCATAAAGCTCTGAAAAACCGGAGATTCAACAATCTACCTCTTCAGTTAGGGGCATTCAAAAGGAGCATAGATCTTGAGCGTTCAATGAAATATCCTTTTGGCAATAATGACCCCCTAATTGAAGATGAAGCTGAACCACCCGATACAACTAAGGAAGATGACCACTTTGTCGAATAAGAGATCGCCACAGAACAAACCTTTAAGGTTCTTGATCTAGATGAGCCACAAAATAAGGTGTCTTCTAAAGACCCACCCATGGAGCTCAAAGAACTTCCTAAAGGTTTGGAATATGCTTTTCTAGACAAAGATGGTAGTTTACCTGTAATTATTTCTTCTAAATTAAGTAACATAGAAAAAGAGAAATTAGTTAATCTACTTAAAAAACACAAAAACGCGATCGCTTGGAAGCTTGTAGATATTAAAGGAATAAGTCCTTCCATGTGCACGCACAAAATTTTAATAAATGATGACTATAAAACAGTAATTCAACCAAAACGAAGAGTGAATCCTAATGTGCAAGAAGTGATTAAAAATGAAGTCATCAAGCTACTTGACGCTGGACTAATCTACCCTATCTCCGATAGTCCGTGGGTAAGTCCCGTCCAAGTAGTCCCAAAGAAAGGAGGTATGACGGTAATAACTAATGAGAAAAATGAATTAATACCAACAAGAACCGTCACAGGATGGAGAGTTTGTATAGATTATAGGAGATTAAATGAAGCGACAAGGAAAGACCACTTTCCTTTGCCTTTCATTGATCAAATGTTAGAACGACTATCCGGTCATAAATTTTATTGTTTCTTAGATGGTTTTTCAGGTTACTTTCAAATACCGATAGCACTAGAAGACCAAGAGAAAACAACTTTCACATGCCCCTACGGAACTTTCGCATATCGACGCATGCCATTCGGTCTATGTAATGCACCTGCAACATTCCAACGTTGTATGGTAGCCATTTTCCATGATATGATAGAAAAGACAATGGAAGTCTTCATGGACGACTTTTCCATCTTTGGAGACTCATATGACCAATGCCTCGATAATCTTGAACGAATGCTATCCCGATGTGAGGAAACTAACCTCGCCCTTAACTGGGAAAAATGCCATTTCATGGTAACAGAGGGAATAGTACTCGGTCACAAAATCTCAAGCGAAGGAATATAAGTTGATCGAGCAAAAATAGAACCTATTTCTCGATTACCTCCACCATCCTCCGTAAGAGCAATCAGAAGTTTCTTAGGGCATGCCGGATTTTATAGAAGGTTTATCAAAGACTTTTCGAAAATTTCAAGACCTCTAACAAAATTACTTGAAAAAGATGCACCTTTCATCTTTGACAAGGAATGCAATCAAGCATTTCTAACCCTCAAAGAAATGCTAGTCAATGCACCTATCATGATAGCGCCCGATTGGAAATTCCCTTTCGAAATCATGTGTGATGCAAGTGACATTGCCGTTGGAGCAGTCTTGGGACAAAGAAAAGAAAAGCATTTCCACCCAATCTATTATGCTAGTAAAATGCTTAATGATGCACAAGAAAATTATACAACTACAGAAAAAGAATTACTAGCAGTGGTGTTTGCTTTTGATAAATTCCGTTCTTATCTTGTTCTTTCTAAAACTGTAGTCTATACAGACCATGCAGCTATCAGGTACCTCTTCAAGAAACAAGACGCAAAACCCCGTTTGATCAGATGGATTCTACTCCTCCAAGAATTCGACATCGAAATCAAGGACAAAAGAGGAGCAGAAAACACTGCTGCAAATCATCTCTCACGCCTAGAAGACCCAGCTTTGGAAGCGACCAGGGACGAGCAAATCAACGAGAAATTTCCCACAGAATCCTTGGAAATGATGGAGAGTAGACAAGAGCCATGGTATGCCGACTATGCTAATTATCTAGCTAGCGGTATAGTCACCAAAGGATGGCCGCATCATCAAAGAAAGAAAATCTTTGCTGATGTAAAGCATTACTTTTGGGAAGACCCTTATCTTTTCAAAATGTGTGCCGACCAGCTCATCCGAAGGTGTGTCCATGGTAATGAAGCACGAAGAATTCTCCGTCACTGTCATGAAGGTCCATACGGAGGACATCATGGTGCCGCGAGTACCGCACGAAAGGTATTTGATTCAGGGTTTTATTGGCCAACCATTTACAAGGATGCACAAAACCTTGTAAAGACATGTGATGCTTGCCAAAGATCAGGTAATATTTCTTCCAAAAACGAAATGCCTCAAAATGGCATTCTCGTTTGTGAAATCTTTGATGTGTGGGGACTCGATTTCATGGGACCTTTCCCACCGTTAAAAGGAAACAAATATATACTTGTGGCAGTCGATTATTTGTCTAAATGGGCGGAGACCGAAGCTCTTTCAACGAATGATGGAAGAGTAGTGGTAAAATTTCTGAAAAAAATATTTTCTCGTTTCGGGACACCAAAAGCTTTGATAAGTGATAGAGGTACTCATTTTTGCAATCATCAACTCGAAAAAATATTAACAAGGTATGGGGTCTATCACCGGGTCTCAACAGCGTATCACCCTCAAACAAATGGGCAAGCCGAAGTGACTAATCGAGGTTTAAAACGAATACTTGAAAAAACCGTAGGACTAAATAAAAAGGAATGGGCCGACAAATTAGACGATGCTTTATGGGCCTTTCGAACTGCCTATAAAACCACTATAGGCACGACCCCATATAAGCTTGTCTATGGAAAAAGTTGTCACTTGCCAGTAGAAATAGCTCACAGAGCCTACTGGGCAATAAAAAATGTAAACTTAGACTTAGAAACTGCCGGTAAAAATCGATTTTGTCAAATGAATGAATTAGACGAACTAAGGAATTATGCATATTCTAACTCCGAAATTTATAAGGAAAGAAAGAAAAATTTACATGATAAATATATTAAGTCTAATGAATTTCGGGTAGGAGATCAAGTTCTATTGTTTAATTCACGACTTCGATTATTTCCTGGTAAACTAAAATTTAGGTGGTCAGGACCTTTTTCCGTCACCCATGTTTTTCCTCACGGTGCAGTAGAAATTAAAGCTCGAAATGGGATACCATTTAAAGTCAATGGCCAACGGCTAAAACTCTACCGAGGATCCATTGAGGATGAAGAAGAGGAAATCTCGCTTCAAACGGTTAACGAATAAACTCAACATCTTACCCGACATGTTACGAACAGGCAAGTGTACGTCAAAAACCGGTAAGTCTTCTAACCATTTTCGGAAAAAGGGGCATGCACACGAGCACAAAAAAAAAATTAACCCTTGCTCGGCACGAGGCCGTGTCCGCTGGACACGGGGCCGTGTCGAGGCGACTGTCGGGATAAAACCCTCTTTTCACAACAGTTACCTCATTCCACACGCCCCGTTTTGCCGAAAACGCTCTGGTTCCAGGCGATTTTCCGCAGATTTCCGACGTCACTACCACGTTTAACAACATCAAGGTATGATTCTATCATCTTTAGTAGTTAGATTAGTTACTTGCATGTAGTTAAAACATCAAAAATTGGGGAAAAATCTAGGGTTCTTCGTGTTCATCCGGATCGAACTTCAAATTTTTGATGCAATCTGTTAGTAGTAGTTTAAATTAGTGTAGTAGAAAGTAAATAAACATGTATTGTTGATAGATTCGTTCGATTTCCTACTACAACCCCAAACCCTTGTTTTTGAACCGAAAAAGACGAAATTGGTAGGGTAAACGGTTTGTTTTGGGAAAAACGACACTTAGGGTTTCATTTTCGGGGGAAACCACAACTATTGGGTTAAAAATTTTCAGGTTTTCGGAACCGGGATGAAAAATGAAGTTTTTAGGTTACAGACGCCTGGACACGGGGCCGTTTCCGCTGAACACGGGGCCGTGTCCAGCCCACTATTTGCAGTTTCTTTAAAAATTTCTTTGTTTCGTACTAACTTTTGGTGTATTCTTTCAGATGTCAAAGTTCACAAGGTTCAATGCAAGCGAACTCGATGCTAGGGCGCGATATGAGATACTCCAAACAAGACCCGAGGAGTACCCTAGGCGAGCATGTACGGACTTGTTAACCATGATGAACCAACTAGACCGATTCAACAACATCGTGACAGGGCCACTAGCAGTTGCATTGAACACTCGGCTTCGGTCGGTGCATCAATGCACAATGGAGTTTTACAGTACTTTCGCTTTCAATTCGAGGTGTGACCCGTTTGACAATGAAGGGGTCGCATTTCGGTGTGGCGGGACAAAGTACTCAATCTCCATGGCACATTTTGGATCTATAATAGGACTATACGGTGAAGAGGAATCGGGAAATGAGGAAAACACTGGGGGATTACGAGACTTGGATGAGACCGAACGTCAAGCCGCATGGGCTCAAATCGGTGAAGGAATCTACAACCCTAGCAGCACTAAGAGCACCAAACTGAGGGACCCGCTGTACCGCTACATTCACAGGCTCCTCACCTATTCGCTGAACCAGCGTCACGACAGTAGTGGCGTTGTGGGGTTGAAAGATTTGGTTGTCCTTCACTGCATCCACAACCGGAAGCCTCTCGATGTTCCATATCTCCTGTTGCGAAACATGCATCTCAATCGCCTTGCTCGCGCTCCAACACCTATCTTCTTTGGGGGATGGGTGTACCGTCTTTTCAAGCACTTCACGAACATTCCAAGGTCCTTTGAAAGAAGTCCATGGTCGGGACGAGTTGACTACCACATTTGCCGAGCCATGAACTTGCTTTATGAGGCGGAAGACGGGACGGTGTGTCACACCCCCAAAATCCACCTGCGGATAACACCCGCTTCGAGGGCGTGACTGACCAGGATCCAGCCACCAATTATACCGAATACTTAAGTTGATAACAAAAGTAATACTTACTATTCATAAGCTTAGCAAGTATTAAGTTCAGAGTTTAAAGTTCTAAGTTCAAAACAGTAATAAGTAGCGGAAGCTTAAGTAAAGAAGTTTAAACATAGTTCATGTTTCAAAATAAGGTAACACCCAACACAAGGGTGAACAGACACTACACGTCCCAAGCAGCAAGCTCCTTCGTCACGGGTCACCTGCAAAGCATGCAGTAAGGGGTCAACAATAATGCTGAGTGAGTTCACTAGTTGTCCAGTTTTAATTGCCAAAAACTTTGTTTCACCAGTTAATTTATCCGTTTATACATGCCCTGGGGAGCTACCCCAAAAGTTAGCGACTAAACTGTTTTTCCAATACCGAACACTAGGTAACCGTTGCGTATCCGCAGGATGCCCCGATGTCAATGTTCTATCATCATTGACGGATTTCTGAGTACATTAGTTCACGACCGTCCCAAACCAGGGCACGGTGTGAGGCTGGTAAACACCTAAATAGCGCTATCAACTAATAACCCGCTCGCCTAACCCGGCGACTAATCGGTATTTGTAGTAGGGACTTGAGTGATAGAGTTTCGTTTAGTGCCGTTAGTTGCAATCCGTATAAACAGTAATTAACCAAAAGGTTTCCCAATACCCGGGAAGGAAAAGTAAGTTTTGTTCCCAATAACTAGGGAAGGTATGTAAATGGTATCCCCTTTTACCAGGGGATAGGATTGTTTTAGTCTCGTGTCCCAAACCACCGGGACGCATGCTTTTAAGTTGTGAACTCACCTTGGGTTGCTCGGTAGGTTTAGGTTACTTGTCAATCACGTTGGTCCCCACGTCCTAACATGGTTACCGGTATAGGTCAGGTTCGGTGTACAAGCATTCACGTAAAAACTTACACATAACTAGCACGTAACAAGCATATAAGTAAACAGTGGGTTACTGGGCCGGCCTAAATCATTAAACAGTCAACAGCATAATCCAGTCAACAATAGCCCAAGTTAGACACAGAATGGCCCAATAACCAAAATGGACAGCCCACTCGCAACCAGCTGGTCTCGAGTCGCAACCAGGTGGTTTCGGCTTGTCACGTTATGGTTGCGAGTCGCAACCGTGGTCTCGAGTTGTCACGTGTTGGTTGCGAGTCGCAACCGTCGTAGTCTCGAGTCGAAATCTCGTGGTTTCGACTTGTCATGCTTTGGTTGCGAGTCGCAACGGTGTGGTTTCGAGTCGGAATGCCGTGGTTGCGAGTCGTAATCTGTCACTTTCATACACACGTGATGATGCAGAAAAGACAGTCCAAATTGTACACATGAAATCAGACCCAGATTAGGAAACTACCAATAGGATTTCTACAAACACTTTTCTTAAACTGTCATTACTAAAATATGGATCAAACATTGCCATTTTGAATCTTCAAACCAACATTCAACAAGTTCATCCTATATTCAAATTTTTCTAGGGTTTTCTCTTTAACAAATCATACCTTTAATGAACCAAAAATCACATATATCAACAAGATCATCATGCAAGAACAAAGAAACATACACTTTATAGCCGAAATCTTATGTTTATCAACATCATTTTTGCAAGAAACTTTAAAGCATAGTGTAGTTGGCTATGAACACTTGTAACTACCAATATCAAGTCATTTTAGTCATGTTAACACATATTCACAAACTTTACCAAACAACCTAATAATCATGCATAAACTACTAACCAAGCATCTTCTAGTTCATACAACATGCCTAAATCTTGTACCGAAAAGATAACACTAACCGGTTATGAAAAGGAGGAGCCGAAAACAAAGAGAAGAGAATGAGAGAAGATGAAGTGTCCGAGCGATCCGAGCTTGACCGAGCCCTTGTCCGAGGTCCTTGCTTGAGCCGAAAATTGGAGAAGGTTGGGATGTTGTTTGGGGTTTCTTGTTGAGAGAAAATAGGAGGAGTGTGTGTTGGTGTGTTGTGCCAAATGAAAGAAATGAGGGAAAGGTTGGATATATATACAAGGGGTGTTTTCGGGTTGGGCTTGGGGTTTCGGCCCAAACCGGTTTCGGCTCAACGGCCCACTCGAGACCGAGTGGCCCACT
This sequence comes from Helianthus annuus, assembly GCF_002127325.2. Taxonomy (NCBI): domain Eukaryota; kingdom Viridiplantae; phylum Streptophyta; class Magnoliopsida; order Asterales; family Asteraceae; genus Helianthus; species Helianthus annuus. The sequence continues at coordinate 8,729,763 of NC_035442.2, read as the reverse complement.
CGCAACCGCCCGGTTGCGAGTCATGGTCTCGGGTCGTGGTTTCGGCTCTTATATATATATATATACAATACATACATACATCACATATCATGCACAAAGGTCACGTTTTCATTTAATAATATTTATATACACAAAATATTACAAAGTGTTCGTATGGAAAAACCTCGAGTGTCACACGGTGAGCTTCCAAAGAACGCAAGGCTATGCATGGAACCCACAGGAGGCCCTAGTTCTTCATGCACCACCTCCCCAATACCAGTACCAACCCCATGGCGATCCGGGTCAATCCTCCTCACAAGGAGGCGGTTTTCCTAACTTTCAAAGTTTACATGATCTTTTGCAGGAAAACCTCATGTGCACCAGGAACACCTACAATCTCGCCAACAACACATACCACCGGGTCGGCGCTATTGAGCGCAACATCAACGATATACAAGATGATATCGGTAGCATCCGGGAGTATATGGCGGGGCATGGGGGTGGAGGTGAGGATAGCGATGAAGACATGGCGTAGGAGGCTTGAAGGAACAAGGAGCAGGTTGGTGGTGAGCCCACAGGTTTAAGTACCCTTTTCTATCTAACAATTTATGGCCTGCGTGCCACTTGTTGAACAATTTACTTTCCTTGACTACTTTTTATTTCCGTTTTATTTTTCTTTTACTCTATGCTTGGAGACAATTAACTATGGTAATGTAGGATGTTTTATGTTTGCTTGGTGTGGTATTGAGTGATGAAACATGTATAAATCAAGGGTTAGAGTGCTAAACCTTAGCACTTACAGGCCCACAATGGAGAAACCGGGAGACGAAACCTGTTTTTCAGGCTCACAGACTGTCCACACGGGGACGTGTCCAGCCGACACGCCCCCGTGCTCATCTCCCAGACCTGCTGTTTGGTTACTGACCTGCAATTATTTGCCAGACACGGGGCCGTGTCTAACCAACACGCCCCCGTGTTCACCTTCTGTAAGTTTCCGATACTGGCAGTTCACCACGGGGTCGTGTTCAGCGAACACGGGGCCGTGTCTAGACTGCCAGTAACATAAATCTTTGCTTTCTAACACCACATTACACATCCAATCAACCTAAAAATTTATTTTTGGGACACATTGAGGACAATGTGTAATTTAAGTGTGGGGGGAAGCTAACACTTTGAAATTTTGCAAGTCCTAACAACAAGCCTTACACAAAACTCTATTGGAACCGCTAAACACCCCAAATTTTTTTCAAAAATTTTTCATTTTTTTACTTGTCTGAAGTTTAAGTTAGGAATCCCAAGATTAATAAGGTTATATTTTTATAAAATTTACAACCGAGAGCGTCGTGATAACAAGAACCAACATAAGAAAATTATGAAACGGCATAACAAGTCTAGTTAAAATTTGATTATATATACTTGATCACATTAAAAAACTCATTCCCACAAAAGTGAGTTTTGAGCCTTTATAGAGCATACAAATTTACATCTTTAGACTAAATGCTCATTTTTCGTTTCTTGTGTGAATAGCCGCTTGGTTCTTACAACTCTAGAACTTGCCACGACGATTCATTCCCGGTCCTTACCAACTTAAACCCAAGTAAGTAAATGATGGAGGCATTAGGACTAACCATTTTTTTTCTACACCATTATTTTTCAATTTTTTTTTTCACCACCTACCCAAAATCCCCCTAGTTAACCCCTTTGAGCCTAAACCTTTCGTTTCTTTACCCTAAACCTTTTTTACCCACCAAAAACCCTTTTTATTTTTTTCACCCTTTATTTTAGTAACAAGCTCGGTTTTTCGCAAGCTCGTTCTTTTATGTGACTAAAAAAAATGATGATGAAGTTAAAAACAAACAAAGCTATGCAAACAAAAGCTTGTTTGGAGAAATACTTCAAAATAAAAAAGTCACTAAAAACAAATTGTGTTACGAAAACCGACGCTTTTTACGCTTTTCGCCCTTTTACTAACCACTAACCCAACCACCCACCTTTAGCCCAAGCCTAACCCTTCACCCAAAAAGTCCTCTTGATATTTACAAAAGTATAAAGTTAAAAAGGAGGAGGATTGATTGCTTGGCAAGCCTATGGAAGGCGTAAGTTCCATGCCGCTCTCGAGTGATTCACAAAAAAATACACCTTCGGCCGAGTGTTGAGTGATTTCTCCCGTGAGGTATGTGAACTTGTATATAAATGAAACTTTAAAAAGGCATGTTATGCCCAAATAAGTAATTTATCCTATGAAACGTTCTAAATAAATAATAACGAATAGGATTGTAAATAAATAAAAATAAAACCCAAAAAGATCTTGGATTCCCGACACTCTATGACAAGCCAAAAACCTTCTCTTCTACCCATTCCATTTGGGAGTGTAAGCCACATTTAAAGAGTTTTGCTTGAGGACAAGCAAAAGTTCAAGTGTGGGGGTATTTGATGTGTACAAAATGCAACATATAAATTACATCAAATAAGGCATAAAACTAACCCTTTTTAAGTACTAATGTTGGAAAAAGAGTGTTTTTGTCTTCCTTTTGTATTTTCAGGATGAAATGAGCTCAAATTCACAAAAGAAGCAAAAAGACAGCTAATTCTAACATAAATACAAGAAAAGGAATAAAAGTAGACTGCCCGAACCCTCAACGGCATCCTCCTAAGCGAAGAAGAGAAAACAGAAGCCTGAACACGCCCCGTGCTCAGCCAGCACGGGGCCGTGCCCAAGAAGCAGCAGAAAAGACAAACCTGTAGAAGCTTCTATTGCCCACCACGGGGCCGTGTCCAGTGAGCACGGGGGCGTGGCGAAAGTACAGCAGGCGCATTAATTGTAATTGCGAATTACAATTAATGAAGAGAGAGAGTGTCAGACGGGCACGGGGGCGTGTCCAGCGGACATGGGGCCGTGCCCAGCCTTCTGTTCAGCCTATAAATAGGAGTGCTTGGTTTCATTCCAACTCATCCCTTGGCACACCACCTCTCTCACACTTCATCCACCACCCACCACCACCATAACACCATCATCCACCACCATCATCCATTGTCCATCGTAGAGTGTGTGAGTTGTCTCGGGATCCAAGATTGATAGTAAGAGTTCTTGACAATCAAGGCCATGTTTGCCTAAGTCTCTTACATCACTTGGTGAAGACAAGTGTTTAGTATAATACTTTTTATTTTTAATCTTTTGCACTTTTTATTTGGTTTTGTATTAATGACTTTAATAACTAGTTGCTTATGTTGAATGTGATCTTTCCTTATCGTTTGTCCGTGGTGTCTTGGCATTATTTTACTGTCTATATAAAATAAAAGATTTTCACCATTCATATCTCCACGGTCTATATGGAGGTATGTTGGCTACCTGGTCGGGGGTTAAGGGTCTTGCCCTTGTTCAGCGTTTAGAGGTCCTGCAAGGGACCTGGGTCAAATTTATTAGGATCTCCTTCAATGCCCATAGGTATTGGATGGCGGGGATCCAAACTCTTTGACCCCCTCATAAGTTAACTACTATTAATACTATAACCCGACTATTTAGGACTGTATCCCTGCTGACTCAGACTACTTAGCCGAGGGTAACGTCATCGCCAAAAGCGGGGCCTACCATAATTTGCATTAATAACTTAATTCATTATCTTCCAATAATCCAACCCTTTAGGATTGTATCCTTGCTGACTCAAACTACTGGGTTGAGGGTAACGTCGTCTTCAAAAGAGGGGCCTACTACAATAACTAAGATAATCTCTTAAACAAGTGCAAAAGTGCGAAAATAATCAAAGGTTATACTAATACACGAGTCGGATCCAAGTGATTCATCTTGTCTATCTGTTTTTATTTTATTTTTATTTTTCAGCATTTAGTTAGTTTTTATTTTCTTAGTTTAAAAACATTTTTCTAACTATTTGATTTGATTAGACGTTGAGGATAAACCGGTATTAAAAGCTCTTGTGTCCTTCGACGACCTCGGTATCTTACCAACACTATACTACGTCCACGATGGGTGCACTTGCCCATATGTGTGTTTAGTGTTAGTGAATATCGTGTTTTATAAATTTAAAACTTGGCTAAAGGTGTAAAAAAAAGGGTTTAATTATATATCTAAATTATATACACACCGACACACATCAGACAGCGACATGTAAAACGTCCAGGGAAGCATGGAATGTCTTACACAGGGCATACAGAGGCGAACAAAGAGTGAAAATGGTAAAAATTCAAACCCTAAGATGTGAATTTGATGCCCTACGTATGAAAGAAAATGAAACAGTAGAAGATTTTGTTAATAGAACAACAATTATAGTGAATCAGTTACGACAAAATGAAGAAAATGTTACTGAACAAAGAATAGTAGAGAAAATACTTAGAACATTAACACGTAAGTATGAATCGGTGGTTGTTGCCATCGAAGAGTCCAAAGACATAAACAACATGTCGGCAGAAGAACTACTCGGTATTCTTCAATCACATGAACTGCGACTGAAACAATATGACGATAACCCGATAGAACAAGCCTTTCAAGTACAAGGAACTATTCGGATCGGACGAGACAATATAGATCTGACAATTCTGGAAGAGGACGTGGTAGAGGAAGAGGAAGATTTAGTGGTAATATACGTTGTTATAACTGTCAGAGAAACTGGGGCACACTGCTCGTTTTTGTAATCAAAGAAGAGAAAACGGCGACAAGACTGGAAATGCACTACTGCATGAAGATGAAATAAGCGAAGGAGACGGTGATACAATGTTCATGATTTTCAATGTAGAAGAAGTCACAAAGAATGCTTGCTGGTATTTAGACAGCGGATGTAGTAATCATATGACTGGAGATAAAAGTTTATTCATTACATTTAATGATTCAGAAAGAAGAGAGGTTAGAACAGGGGATGACAAAAAACTCAAAGTATTAGGATGCGGAGATGTAGCCATTAAAGTAAAGGGATCCGAAAAGAAGGTACCAAACGTGTTTTATGTGGAAGGATTAAAGCATAATCTTCTAAGTGTGGGACAATTAGTTCAAAAGGGGTACGAAGTGAAATTCAGTAATCAAGAATGTACAATTAAAGAATCAAATGGAGAGGTTATAGGTGTGGTTAAGATGACAGGGAAAAAGATGTTTCCACTGAATCTCAATCAAGATATAATTCCCAGAGTTTATAGCATGATTACACAAGATTTAACTGCATTGTGGCATCAAAGGTATGGACATATCAATTACAATACACTGCATGACATGGGAACAAATGAAGTGGTCAATGGGTTGCCAAAACTGCCAAAACAACAGAGCAGACTATGTGAGGGATGTATACTCAGCAAACATGCAAGAAAGTCATTTTCAAAGACATCAACATGGCATGCCAATAAACCACTGCAACTGGTTCATTCGGACATCTGTGGACCCATGAGGACACCTTCCATTGGAGGATGCATGTATTTTATCACATTTATCGATGATTTTTTGAGAAAGACGTGGATATACTTCCTAAAACTGAAGTCCGAAGCTTTAAGTTACTTCAAGATATTTAAGAAACTTGCTGAAAATCAAATGGATCTTAAATTAAAATGCATAAGAACCGATAGAGGGGGAGAGTACTGTGGGAATGAGTTTCAAGAATATCTCAAAGAAAATGGAGTTCAACATCAATTGACTGCAAGTTATACACCTCAACAAAACGGAGTGGCTGAACGGAAAAACAGAACTATTATGGAACTCAGCAGAAGTATGATGAAGATGATGAGTGTTTCAAACAGACTATGGGCTGAAGCTGTGGCTTGTGCAACCTACTTGTTAAATCGCACCGTGACAAAGAAAATTCCACACATTACACCGGAAGAAACATGGAGTGGAAAGAAACCAAACGTAGAACATCTCAGAGTTTTTGGATGTATAGCTTATGCACAAGTGCCAAAACAACGAAGAAGCAAGTTAGATGATAAGACGGAGAAAATGATCCTAGTCGGATATAGTGAAAACAGCAAGGCATACAAACTCTATAACCCCTTAACAAATAAACTTATCATTAGCAGGGATGTAATATTTGATGAAACTCAAATCTAGAAAGAAAAGGATCCAAACGAACAGGGATCATACATTCAAATGAGCAGTCCAGACATTAACATACAAGGAGGACCTGTACACACCGATGACAATACAACGTCAAGTGATGGAAACAATCAATCTGTTGATATAGACGAGGATGCAGCAGACAATAGTCAAGAAAATGGAGGATATACTTCTTCATCTGAGAATGAAGAACTGAGGATAAAAAGTGTTTCAGACATATATCAAAATACACAAGCTTTTACGAAAGAACAAGTCGATAATCTCTATGAAAACAATCAAAGTGTCCACAACAATAGTGTAGCAAGTTTTGTTCTCTTCGCTGGTGCAGATCCTATAACATTTACAGATGCATCAAAGGAAGAAAAATGGAAAGAAGCAATGGATAGTGAGATCGAATCCATAAAGAAGAATGAAACTTGGGATCTAGTAGAACCACCAAAAGGTCAAAAACCCATTGGAGTAAAATGGATATTCAAAACTAAATATGATGAATATGGAAATATCAATAAGCATAAGGCACGTTTAGTGGCAAAAGGATATAATCAAAAGTATGGAATCGATTATCAAGATGTATTTGCTCCAGTGATTCGGTTTGACACAGTAAGACTTGTACTTGCACTTGCAGCACACTTCGGGTGGTATTTGCATCAAATGGATGTAAAAACGGCCTTCTTGAATGGAAAACTGAATGAGAATGTTTATACTGAGCAACCAGAAGGATATATTAAGAAGGGAGAAGAACATAAGGTATGTCACCTTAAGAAGGCATTATATGGATTAAAACAAGCCCCTAGGGCATGGTATAGTAGAATTGATGGATACTTCACATCACATGGGTACAAAAAATGTGTGTATGAACATACACTTTACATGAAATATCATAAAGATACGAGAGTCATAATTTGTTTATATATGGATGATCTCATCATTGCTAGTGACTCAATGAATTCAATTAATCAACTAAATAATTCAATGAAGGAGGAGTTTGAGATGACAGATCTAGGAGTATTGCATTATTTTCTGGGAATGGAGGTGAACTATAAAGAAGGAAATGTAACTCTGACTCAACAAAAGTATGCAAGAAATCTGCTAAAAAAATTTAACATGGAAAACTGCAATACTGTGTCAACACCCATGGAATACGGAATTCGGTTAACTAAAGAAGATTCAGAAGAAAATGTTGATCAGAATATGTATCGGAGTTTGGTCGGATGTCTAATGTATCTGACAAATACTCGACCAGATATCATGTTTGCCGTTAGCAAAATTAGTCGGTATATGGAAAACCTAAGAAGAGCCACTGGGAAGCAGGAAAAAGGATTCTTAGATATGTGAAAGGAACAATTAACCATGGAATTGTATATTCTAAAAGGAGCAGGAGAAAACTTACAGGTTATAGTGATAGTGATTATGCAGGTGACATCGATGATAGCAAAAGCACATCAGGATATGTTTTTCATCTGGGATCAGGTGCAATCGCTTGGCAATCGAAGAAACAGAAAGTTGTGGCGTTATCATCAACAGAGGCTGAATATATAGCTTTATCGATGGCAGGATGTCAAGCGTTGTGGCTTAAAGGGATACTTAATGACCTTCGAGTGAATATGGATTGTCCACCAACAATTCATTGTGATAACAGGTCAACCATATGCTTAGCCAAAGATCCCGTCTATCATGGAAAGAGCAAGCACATACGCGTGAAGTATCATTTTATACGAGATCTGCTCAAGAATGATGAAATAGAAGTTTGTTTCTGTTCCACTAAAGAACAAGCAGCCGATATATTTACTAAAGCTCTGCAGCCCAAAGACTTCGAGCGGATAAAGAGTCTGATGAATATTGGGCCGATCTAACTTACGGGAGGGTATTAGAAGTATAGTTATAAGTTAGATCAAATATAATCTATAGTTATAAGTTAGTATATGTATTGTAGGGTTATTATTATTTCCTGTATTTATGTAACGTAATATAAGATAGTGACGGTTATGATCCGATATCATAACATATATATTCTGTACTAACATTATGATAATTTACCAATTCTATTCAAGAACATAAGATTTGGTTTTCTCTCATCATCCAAAACCCTAATCACAGAATCAAATTCCAACAATAATTTCTGATCAAAATTACCGGAATTTTGTTGTTTAAACAGTGTAGTAATTTTTTCTTTTATAAAATCATGTATCTTATTAATAATTACTTTTACTTGAAACAAATTGTAAGCAATGTTTGACATTTAAAAAAAGTGATTTCTTTTATGAGAATTTGTACTCTTTGAAGTTTGAACGGGTCATGACACTATTGTGTTTGTGCTTGTTGTTAGGGAGTTAACTTACAAGTGGTGTCCAGACTTGTGACCAAATACACATGTGCTGTAATAGTCAAAATCGGTTGATAGATAGATAGTAGCTAACCCCTGTTTGCAGATACCACCTTGCTGGAATAGTCAAAATCGCATTTTATTATTCTGTATGAATTAAAGAAACCTATTGGTGCTTGTTTATAAATCATTTTATTCCTTATCAATCCATATTTTATTATAAATGGGTCCAGGAGACATTTTTGACTTCAAAGTTTTTGTGTGAACAAAAAGAAACTCAAAGAATGAGTTGCCGTATTGACTTCCATGGCAATATTCATTTCTAGATCTATAAATGAACTAGTTTTGTCAATCTCAAAATAACCATCTTTACATTTCACCTTTTACTAGCTTAACCGGGGTTAAGTTATGGAGAACCAGTGGAGTTTGGGGCTCCATTTGATTTTTGTAACTACTATTTTGGCTGCCAACATAAATCCATGTTTGGGTGCTCAAAATACAACAGTGGCTTGCTTTGAACATGAGCGACTAGCTCTTCTCAAATTCAAACACAGTGTCATAGATGACTACGATATGTTGTCATCATGGATTGGTAATGATTGTTGCCGTTGGGATAAAGTCACTTGTAATGGTGTCACTGGAAATGTTGAAAGTTTGATTCTCAGAGGTACTCTTAGTTTTTCTCTCCAGGAATTCTTACTTGGTAAAGAGGTGAGTATTTCTTTAGGAGATTTGAGTCATCTAAAATATTTGGACTTAAGTATGAATGATTTTCAAGGAAGCCAGATACCCAAGTTCATTGGATCCTTGAAACAATTAACTTACCTCAATCTCTCTAATGCAAAATTTTCTGGTATTATTCCACATCACATTGGAAATCTTTCTAGTCTAACGACTCTTGATCTCAGTTCATTTTATGAGAAAGAGCTTGTGGCAGATGATATGATATGGATTTCCGGCCTTAAGTCACTCGAGCATCTTCACTTAAATGTTGTGAATCTTAGTGGAGCAAAAAACCTTGACATCGTGCTTTACATGATTCCTTCGTTAAAAGAGGTAAGCTTGTCAGCATGTGGTATTTCCAATGCCGATCTTGGTCCTCTACATAATTCGAGCACTTCACTTTCTAACATCAAACATCTGGATCTCAGCTACAATTATTTCAAAGGTGAACTCCCTCACTTTTTTCGGAACATGACATCCTTACAATTCCTTGATCTTTGATCAACATTTGATTTTAGTCAGTCATGGAATTTTGCAAACACTCTAGGCATGATCCCTTCTTTATTAGAGTTGCGCTTAAAAAATTGCAACATCAACGAGATATATCTATCTCATACTCTTCATAATTTTAGTACCCTTCCTAATATCCATCACTTAGATCTGTCTTCTAATGAGTTAAGGGGTCCCATTCCGACATTCCATGGGAAACTTACTAAACTTTACCTTTCTGGTAATTTTCTGAACAGTTCAATTCCAGAACCTCTAGGAAAATTAAGATTACTACAGGTATTAGATCTATCAGGTAATAAGTTAACGGGTCACATTCCGTCTTTCCCCGAGAAACTTATTGAACTTGACCTTTCTGGTAATTACTTAAACGGCTCAATTCTAGAATCTCTAGGCAATTTAAGATTACTGCAGGTACTATCTTTATCCAGTAACAAGTTAACAGGTCCCATTCCCACGGTCACCAGGAAACTTACCTGTAACGCCCTGCCCTGTCGTACTTTCCTTAATTAGAAAACGTGTCTTGTATTTCTATTTTTGGAAGCTTGTTCCTTTTGTATTTCGTATTTCGTTTCCAACCATTGTAAACCCGAGACTTCGATCGTAATGAATTTCTATTTTCTTATACATGCTTATACGTGTCGCAATACTTGGGTTATACGTTGCCAATCTCGAATACATACGCGCAACTAATACCCGACATACTAGTACTCATAGCTTATACGTGCTTGTTAACTACTAAATATATGATTAATAATAATATTAGTAATAATAATAAAATAATAATAATAGTAATAATAACAAAATAATAATAATAATAATAATCATAACAAATAATAATAATAATATATTACACATCAACTTACGTTGATGTGTGTTGTTACTATTAATCAACAACAACAAAAAATAATAATAGTAAAGAAAAGGAGGTCACCCCATTACGAACCGAACAACCTTAGGCTGATTCATTTCTTAATTTTTACTAACATTTCCACCTAAAGAATATTGCAATTAATTAAATATACAGCTATAACCTAATAACACATCATCTAACCATGTTGTAACAAAAAAAATAAAAGGAATGGGCTGCCAAAATGGCCTCTCGGTCGTAGGTTCTAGAACAGCAACAACTTAATTCCTTTTTTTTTAGTTTTTCATCCAACTAATTACCATTAATGCCAACTAACTCTAACCCTAATCCTTCCCTATAAATACTAAGCCATCTCCAAGCCATTTTCACTTTTCTAAACACTCCCAACTCTCTCTAATCACTCCCAAATCACTCTAAATTCGCAAGAGCATCAGAAATTCGGACAGATTCAGCAAGCTCCACTAAAGTGAGCATAACTTCTTCATTTCTCATCTGTTTTAGTCCATTCTTTTTCCTATGTGCTTGGATCGACCTTACCTTCGATTCCATGGGTTTTTCACAGTAAATAAGTCCCTGGAACTCCGGAAAATAGGCTCCAAAGTTCACTGTTTTCATTCATCTTTACTAAACATTGTTTAGACTTGTGCAAACTTGAGTTTAACTCACTCAAACCCACGTCCTTATGCTTATAACCACTTCTATGGTTAGTTAAGCTTAAAAACGGGGCTGAGACATACAAAATCAGAGGTTAATCCTCATATACTTTCTGTTTTGTTTAGGGTTTTTAACCCACAAGTGGTGTTCAAGCTTCAAGCTTGATAAAGGTGTGATTGTGGACTAACTTGGGTTGTCCAACATAAGATCCCCACATCCCTTGATGATTTCTCATAGTGTAGATATTTCTTATTCTTGTATTGATATTAGTTCATGACCCTCCTTGTATGTTTTTACATCAAGTGTAGTGGTGAACCATAAGAGGTACCCAAATGGAAGCTTGTTCTTCCTACCTCCTACATGAATTCTATGACACAATAGAGGTACCTAAATGAAGATTTATCTTCTACCTCATGCTTGATTATTGGACTAAATAATACATATAATACTTATACATATATTTACTATTCGAACCCTTGATGGTGGACTTGTGTTCATTCGTCGAAATAGTAGAATACATCATCCAAGACATAAGACTTGTTACGATTCTAATGAGTATACTACTCATGAAAACATTAACCCTTGAGGTTTCATAGTGTCAAGAACAAGTACTTGGTGTTAAAGGACGATTACTTTTGAATACATATATTCTTGTGTTTTAACTTCCTAAATCCCTAAACGGACATATTCAACCTTCTAACCTCGTCAACTTCGTCACATTGGATAATCGGAAAGCTTATGAAAATTTTGTGAGTATACTCGCAACCCCCTTTTTATGTTTACCACTTTTTGGGGTGTAACATGTTTTACTATTAAACTACACTTAAACTTATTCTTTATGCAATGCACGAAACAATCCTTATACATGAATACTATGTTATGATACTTGATGCTTACGTGGACCATACTTATGTGATATGTTTTAGTCATTAGCTCTCACGAGCCTCCCTTCGACATGTATAGCGCTATAGGAGTAACGCACCGCCCCCCTTAAACTTGGGTCATGTTGAATTAATTAAACTTACTTGCGTAAACAGAGGTTGGCTAGAAATATTGCATGCCACGATAGGTTCATCTCGTATAAACTAAGTTGCCATGTGGATTCGTTTTAAACTTTTATACTTATACTTATACTTATGCTTAAACTTGTATACTCGCCTTTGCTTTTGCATTGAACTTTATTTTAAACATGTTACAAGTTGAGGATGATGATGCTATGAAATGAAGTAGCGTTGATGCCTAGATACACATATAGACGTTTAGGTTTAATCGTTGTATCAATTTTGATTATGTTGTATTGTAATTCCTTTGAACTTTACGTTATTTGATTTCTTTGTAATGTTGAAAAATGAATTATGAAATGAAATCGGTGTTTCCGCCATTGGTTGGGGTGTGACAGATTGGTATCAGAGCCATAACTATAGGGAATTAGGTAGAATTGCCATGATTTTTACCTAGTCTATAGTTCTAGAGCCTTATTCTTATGTTTTGCTTGAACCACTTGCATGATACATTATTTACTCCTTATTTATTTGCTTTTGGCCTTTTAAACATATATGTCACTTTTGTGTTAATACTTGCTTTGTTTGTTAATACTTGTGGTATCATTCCATCCTTCATGTGCTACCCTTGAAATGTCTTTTACGTATTATTTCTTGAGATACTTATTATGCTTATACTTGTTATTATTATTTTGAAGATGCGTTTTTTACTCGTGTATACTAAAATCAAACCACTCGTAATACACAAACGAGACGAGTTCACCAAAATAGGCGTGAAACCCACAATTTGGTGAATGACTCTCAATCCTTCTACTTTTCTTTTCTTACATGAAATTCACCATCAAGTTAGGAGTGAAATCCTCACCTCGATGGAGGAATTCAAATTTCAAATTCTAGTGGACCCTCGTCAAAGTGTTGAAATTAAATTTTGACCCGACGAGTACTAACCACACTTAGGATACTAAATCGCCAAGTTAGGGGTGAAACCCGCACCTTGTCGAGTAGTTCCACTCCTTGATTTTCATTAATCCCGCCAAGTCTCGAAATTTCAATTGATTTGGGGACATGTAGTAACTGGAAGGGTAAATACCGTTTACCGACTTGTCGGCGAGAGTATTTCACCTATTAGGCCAAAGCATGCTCCTCAAACTCGAAAGACTTTTCGACCACTTTGGTTAGTCAAAGTTCCGTTTTGGAACCATCCCAAATTTTAATCAAACATGTGTTCTACTATTTATTTTATACGATGCAATCTTTCGAATTCAAATTTAATTTCGATATTTACTCCTCACACACACACAACATATTATATCTTTTTCATACATTTATACATATGCATGATTTCAAAACGTCACTCAATTTTGTTTACATTCTTTGTAACGCCAAAATGGAGGCATACCATCAAGATAGGAGTGATTTCCTTACCTTGACGATTAGCTCCACTCCTTCTTTTCTTAAAACGACCTCACCGACGAGTTAGGGGTGATCCCTTACCTAGGTGATCGTTACCAAAACTTTACCTCAAAATGTCCTATTATGCAAATCCAATCATGTCTTATACCTAAGTCATTTATCATTTATCGAAATACCTACCTATATTAAATTCAAAATTCATTGTTTTATCAAACGTACTTCTTGTCCTACAACCTACTTTCACTTACTCATATACACGAGATTCTTAAATATATCTTAAACGTTTTACTACACAAATTTCCAAACCTTACGAAATGCTACCTATCAATTTAATCGGTCCAATGAAACTCTTGCCCATGAACTTCATATTCGACTTAATCACTAAAACACACTCACATTATATCGTCATACTAGAGAATTCCATTCTTAATCGAAACCAAACCAACCTTTCTCAATTACTTATAAGACCTTATAGATATTGTAAGATCGTTTTACCAAAGACTATTTTCAACATCAACGAATCATTTGTCAAAACCCTTTGCAATGAACACTAAGACCTTTGCAAAAAGAATTTCTAAGGATCAACGTTTTCACAAGAACCTCCTAAATTCAAAATTTCTTGTTTTGATGAAACGAACTTACTTTTCTTTTCAAAAACCTTTTCCTACACCGATTTTTAAAACACGTGGGCAAGAAGACTTCATGGGGACCGACCATCTTCGGATTACGTAAACTCTTTTTAAAACAAAGGTAGTATTTCCATTCGTTACAAAATACGTTGTGCATAACCAATGAGTACTTTATGTTCCTTTACATATACAAACTATATTCTACCCTTCAAATCATGCTCAATCTAAATTTGATTTGATAAACTCAACGTTTCATTTAAACAACTATACATGCATATCATCATACACGTTTTAGTCGTTTCATCGCGACAATTCCATTTATATCATTCGTATTTACATGCGCAACCTTTTGAGCACTTTTACATGCTTAAATTTGTTATGTTTTCAATTAATACGATATACGCAATCATTAGTATTCGTACTCACACTCACACTCATATTCATAACTATGCATCTTATGCTTATACTTATAATCGTATTCATACTTATACTCATACGTTTCATGCTTATACTTATATTCATACCGCTCATACGTTTCATATCTATGCTCATACTTTCATTCGTGAACCATACATTCGTACCCTTACGCGAGCAGAACCCGAGGGATTCGCTTACGTGGGTCCCATACATACATACATACTTACGCATGGACTTGCTTATACACTATATTCTTATACGTACATGTTCTTATTTTTAAATTATGTATACCCTGATTCATACACAACTAGTACAAGCTATGCGGATCATGCGACGATCAAAATAATCGCGGGTGCACACGGGATTATAGTGATGGGCGTATGAAAACCATAGAGTGTACTACTGTGTATGGTAAGACACGGAACGTAACATAACACCAAATACGAAACGGATGTAACATGGTCAAAACATGGTGGATACGCCGCTGGTACTTCCTATATATAAGTGTTTTCATCATGTTACCAAACTTTCGTAAGACGTGCCTTGAGAAATTTAGTGTTTTACAGACCTTTTGGACCTAATACAAACTTTAAACAACTCACAAACGTGTTATATCCGATTATCCATGACGAGACTTCATTCTTAGCACGCTATTTTCGTCTATCCAATACATATGCCATTCTTATACTTGCATTCGTTTATTAAGAGTCAATCGTTCAATTCCATATACGCAACTATACATTTCTAATTATGTTTGGTACCTCAAATCATTTTAGACAAACGAACTCCTTTGCAAACCTATCTTGTCATCCTTCAAAATTTCATACTTTTTACATTTCAAAATTTTCGAGTCTCAATTCTTAATAATCACCTTTGGCCAAAACTCTTTCAAGTCTTTCTCTTGAATAAATTTCGGGACGAAATTTCCTAAAGGAGGGGAGACTGTAACGCCCTGCCCTGTCGTACTTTCCTTAATTAGAAAACGTGTCTTGTATTTCTATTTTTGGAAGCTTCTTCCTTTTGTATTTCGTATTTCGTTTCCAACCATTGTAAACCCGAGACTTCGATCGTAATGAATTTCTATTTTCTTATACATGCTTATACGTGTCGCAATACTTGGGTTATACGTTGCCAATCTCGAATACATACGCGCAACCGATACCCGACATACTAGTACTCATAGCTTATACGTGCTTGTTAACTACTAAATATATGATTAATAATAATAATAATAATAATAATAATAATAATAAAATAATAATAATAGTAATAATAACAAAATAATAATAATAATAATCATAACAAATAATAATAATATATATTACACATCAACTTACGTTGATGTGTGTTGTTACTATTAATCAACAACAACAAAAAATAATAATAGTAAAGAAAAGGAGGTCACCCTATTACGAACCGAACAACCTTAGGCTGATTCATTTCTTTATTTTTACTAACATTTCCACCTAAAGAATATTGCAATTAATTAAATATACAGCTATAACCTAATAACACATCATCTAACCATGTTGTAACAAAAAAAAATAAAAGGAATGGGCTGCCAAAATGGCCTCTCGGCCGTAGGTTCTAGAACAACAACAACTTAATTCCTTTTTTTCTTTTAGTTTTTCATCCAACTAATTACCATTAATGCCAACTAACTCTAACCCTAATCCTTCCCTATAAATACTAAGCCATCTCCAAGCCATTTTCACTTTTCTAAACACTCCCAACTCTCTCTAATCACTCCCAAATCCTCTAAATTCGCAAGAACATCAGAAATTCGGACAGATTCAGCAAGCTCCACTAAAGTGAGCATAACTTCTTCATTTCTCATCCGTTTTAGTCCATTCTTTTTCCTATGTGCTTGGATCGACCTTACCTTCGATTCCATGGGTTTTTCACAGTAAATAAGTCCCTGGAACTCCGGAAAATAGGCTCCAAAGTTCACTGTTTTCATTCATCTTTACTAAACATTGTTTAGACTTGTGCAAACTTGAGTTTAACTCACTCAAACCCACGTCCTTATGCTTATAACCACTTCTATGGTTAGTTAAGCTTAAAAACGGGGCTGAGACATACAAAATCAGAGGTTAATCCTCATATACTTTCTGTTTTGTTTAGGGTTTTTAACCCACAAGTGGTGTTCAAGCTTCAAGCTTGATAAAGGTGTGATTGTGGACTAACTTGGGTTGTCCAACATAAGATCCCCACATCCCTTGATGATTTCTCATAGTGTAGATATTTCTTATTCTTGTATTGATATTAGTTCATGACCCTCCTTGTATGTTTTTACATCAAGTGTAGTGGTGAACCATAAGAGGTACCCAAATGGAAGCTTGTTCTTCCTACCTCCTACATGAATTCTATGACACAATAGAGGTACCTAAATGAAGATTTATCTTCTACCTCATGCTTGATTATTGGACTAAATAATACATATAATACTTATACATATATTTACTATTCGAACCCTTGATGGTGGACTTGTGTTCATTCGTCGAAATAGTAGAATACATCATCCAAGACATAAGACTTGTTACGATTCTAATGAGTATACTACTCATGAAAACATTAACCCTTGAGGTTTCATAGTGTCAAGAACAAGTACTTGGTGTTAAAGGACGATTACTTTTGAATACATATATTCTTGTGTTTTAACTTCCTAAATCCCTAAACGGACATATTCAACCTTCTAACCTCGTCAACTTCGTCACATTGGATAATCGGAAAGCTTATGCAAATTTTGTGAGTATACTCGCAACCCCCTTTTTTATGTTTACCACTTTTTGGGGTGTAACATGTTTTACTATTAAACTACACTTAAACTTATTCTTTATGCAATGCACGAAACAATCCTTATACATGAATACTATGTTATGATACTTGATGCTTACGTGGACCATACTTATGTGATATGTTTTAGTCATTAGCTCTCACGAGCCTCCCTTCGACATGTATAGCGCTATAGGAGTAACGCACCGCCCCCCTTAAACTTGGGTCATGTTGAATTAATTAAACTTACTTGCGTAAACAGAGGTTGGCTAGAAATATTGCATGCCACGATAGGTTGATCTCGTATAAACTAAGTTGCCATGTGGATTCGTTTTAAACTTTTATACTTATACTTATACTTATGCTTAAACTTGTATACTTGCCTTTGCTTTTGCATTGAACTTTATTTTAAACATGTTACAGGTTGAGGATGATGATGCTATGAAATGAAGTAGCGTTGATGCCTAGATACACATATAGACGTTTAGGTTTAATCGTTGCATCAATTTTGATTATGTTGTATTGTAATTCCTTTGAACTTGACGTTATTTGATTTCTTTGTAATGTTGACAAATGAATTATGAAATGAAATCGGTTTATTAAATATTGTCACAAATAGCGTTATGATGTCTCTAGCAATCTTCACACTTCGTCTCATCCCGATGTTTCTGCCATTGGTTGGGGTGTGACATTACCGAACTTCGCATTTCCCATAATTACTTGAATGGTTCAATTCCAGAATTTCTAGGAAAATTAAGATTACTGCGAGTAATAGATCTATCAAGTAACGAGTTAACAGGTCCCATCCCGACATTACTCGGGGAACTCCGTTCTCTTGATGTCTCTTATAATTCTTTGGAGGGAGTAGTTTCTGAATCCCATTTTGCTAACCTTTCGATGTTGAAGGACTTGAATGCAGCTTCTAACAGTAAGTTGACATTCAATGTTTCACTTGAGTGGCTGCCTCCATTCCAATTAATACAAATTGATCTCAGTTCTTGCAAGATTAAAAACGGATTTCCACAGTGGCTTCGAAATCAAAGGAAACTTCAAAGATTAGACTTGTCTAATGCAACCATCTCAGGACCTCTGCCCACATGGTTCCGAAAGATTCCCATCATTCCTTTCATTAATCTCTCCCACAATAACCTCCGTGGACCTCTGATAAACCTTCCTAGTGGAGGTACTAATATTGATGATTTGCGGATTTTGTTTCTTCAAAATAACAATTTCAATGAGTCTATTCCAAAGTCCTTATGCAAGAGGATAGATTTAGTTTATATTGATCTTTCCAGAAATAGGCTAATCGGGAAAATTCCCAAATGTTTTAAGAACCTACAAAAATTATTTGTTTTGAAATTAAGCTCAAATGTGCTACGAGGCAGCATTCCCAGTTCTATAGGGCACATTTCATCATTGGGATCGTTAAGCTTGAATGATAATAACTTTAGTGGTGAGCTTCCTGCGGTATTTTGGAATTTACGTTTACGGGTCTTAGATTTGGGTGATAATGCATTCTCTGGAAAAATACCGGAGTGGATGGGAGAAAAAATGACATCATTGTTGGTTTTTAGGTTACATAACAATAACTTCACAGGAGGAATTCCTCAATCGTTGTGCACTAATTTAGAACTTCAAATTCTGGATGTTGCACACAACAACTTAGTAGGAACAATCCCTCATTGTCTAGGAGAATTGCAAGGCATGGTTATCAATCATACCCTTGCTACCATTGGTGAGGGTACTGAGGAGAGGATGATTCGGGTAATGAAAGGTGTTTCTCTTGAATATGCGAATACATGGTCTTTTGTCACTAACATGAACCTTTCAAGCAATAAACTTGTTGGAGACATACTTGTAGAGTTAACTACACTTCAGGGATTGGTGGGTCTCAATTTGTCCAATAATCATCTTAGCGGATGCATTCTGGACCACATTGGAAACATGACAGCATTATTCTCTCTCGATTTATCAGGAAACGAGTTGGGTGGGCCGATCCCTCCAAGCATTTTAGCTTTGACTTTTTTGAGCCATTTAAATTTGTCAAACAACAACTTGTCAGGCCGAATTCCAACAGGAAATCAGTTGCAGACCCTCATTGATCCATCAATATATGACGGGAACAAACATCTGTGTGGAGCTCCATTGCCAAAGAATTGCTCCAGTCACAAAGACCCAACCGCTAAGCCCAAGAAAACACATGAAGCAGCTGATGAGCCCAACAAGGCATGGTACTTTTATCTGAACATAACTTGTGGTTTCACAACAGGGTTTTGGGGAGTTGTTATAGTTTTGGTGTTAAAGAAGCAATGGAGGCATAAGCTTTTCGTGTTTGCTGAGGAAACCATGGACAAGATACACGTTGCAATCATGGTGAGAGTTAACAAGATGAAGAAAAGAAGAGAAGCCATACAGAGTTGACGTGTCTAGTCATTTATATGTTGCTGATAGTTTGTTTGTGTTTTCTTTCTGTATTTTTCCATGTGTTTTCTTTCTGTTTTTTTTTTCCATGAAATTGTTGAATTTACTTCTTACGAGTTGCCATGAATGCATGAAACCAAGTAGAAAAGAATCATTTTAATCGAATTTTGACTGTTGTAATTGTTGAAAAATCGTTGAACATTATTAAGGTTACAGACATCGTTGAACATTATTAAGGTTACAGACCCATGAGTATATGCTTCTTTTTTTCTCATGCTATAAGTCCCCATCTCACACGAAATGGGCCAATCTATTTGTCTAACTTAAAATATTTATGAATTCAAAAAAGCATATTCGGCATTTTAGTCTTAGCTTAGAACTAGAGCTAGCAAAATGGGAGGGCCTTGTTGGATACGGGCCAAATGGGTCAGCTTCAATTCCGAGCCAAAACGGGTTGGGTTGTTCAGAACTTCAAAGTGACATGCCAACACCTTGTTTGTTCGTTTACGAATTATCTAAAAACGTATAACCGTTTTCCCCGAGTCATATACCAAAATTTTTTTAATTTATAGTTTTATTTTATTCTCAACCTTTGTCCGGTAACGTTTTATTCTAGTAGCTATGCTATGTGGAAAATGAACTTTTCTTTTGGTATATGTATTTTTATGATTTTTTGTATATGTATGGTACAAAGTATGAATTATATTTTGAGATTTATATCATCATTAAATTTACTTATTTTATATATTTTTAAATATTTTTATGGTGACAATGATAGGTATGTAATTCATCATCTTTAGTTTATTGTATTTGTTGAAAGCATAAAATTCTATAAAAGTTATAAAGAAAAAAATTACTTGAAAATCCTTACGGGTATTTTTTGACAAACTAATGGGTACAGCCGGGGGGTATGCCGATACTTGAATCCCTCTAGTATTTTTTATGGAATTGAAGTTTCTCGAACAAAGGATGGACTAGTTTTAAGTCAAACAAAACATACACTTGACATTTAAGAAGATTGTGGTATGCGGGGTTGTAGACCAAGTTTTTCCCAATGGAACAAAACATAAAGTTGAGCAAGGAGTATGCGTGGTTGTATACCAAGTTTTTTCCCAATAGAACAAAAGATAAAGTTGAGCAAGGATGATGAAGAACCTCATGTTGATGCTCATGAGTATCGAAGGGGGAAGACTTCTCTACGTTTAAGCCACAAGACCTGCTATACCTATTCATTGAATATCTTAAGCCAATCTGTTGGTGATCTGAGACAGACACATAAGAATGTTGACACTCGTGCTTTCTAGGACTGTTCAATTCACTCGTTGCACATCATTCGCTCGCCAATCGCTCGGAAAACACTCGGAATATGCTTTCTTGTTTTGTTTCGGTTTGCAAACGAGCCAAGCATGAGCAAAGGTCCGCTCGGTTCGGCTCGAATTAATTTTTATTAATTTATTACATATATAATTATATATGCACACACAAATTACATGTATATTCATATTTTATACATACCGCTCTATTAGATTTGGACCACTATACTCAAATATACAATTATATTTATCCATACTAGCATAATCAAACCAATAAAAAATTCAACACCAAATTTAAAACTAAAACTCTAAGTCGTGAAGCAACAATATTTGACATCTTTCTCTCATCAATCGTCAATTGTCTCTCGCTCTCACCATACGCCACAATACGACAATTGTTCTTTGTTGTATATTCATCGTCTCACCTGCCTCAACCAGAGCCTCCTCATCCTCGGACGATCCAACCTCAATCTTAGTGTCATCTTCGGACAGTTGGACCTTAGTCGTGAACCGATAGCGGAGACATCGAAGGAAACATGCTAAATCTATGGTTGTCCAATTTACTCGTCGCTCGCTTCTCGCTCGCCGCTCGCTTGGAAAATTACACGCTCGAATATGCTCGTTCGGATTCCGCTCAGTTGTAAACAAGCCAAGCACGAGCAAAGGTCCGCTCGGTTCGGATCGGCTCGTGAACAATACTTGCAATGAGCCATCTCAGTGTTGTTCGACATAAGACATAAGTCGTACTAACACCAAATCTCAAGGTTTCTTTTGGCTTCAAGTACAAAAACAACTTCTTCATCGTTTGCCATCGTCGACGATACTTGAAAGTTGATAGGTTTAAGCATTTTGCGTTTTAGTGAGCATTTGAGAGTTGAAATGTTGTAATACCTTCAATATCTATTTATACCCGATTAGTAGGGTTAAAATGTTTAAAAACTAATTCCAACGGTAAAAAAAAAAACCTTTATATTATCGTTAGAAACCGGTTTCCCGAGTCATTTAACAGGGGGAGGTGAGGGGAGGGGAGGGGAGAGGAGGGGAAGGAAAATTTTCTCTCCAATTTGAGAGGATGAATATATGGTTATATTTGGTCATATTTTCCTCCCTTTTCCCTCCCCTCCCCCTGTTAAATGAAATTCGGGAACATGGTTTTTAATATTTTCATCTCTTTTCCCTCCCATCCCCTAATGCTGTGTTCCAGAGATCCACTTAACAGGGGGAGGGGAGAGGAGGGGAGGGAAAATGGGGTTTTTTTTGCCTGATAATAGTCTTTCCAATTTGGAAAGACATGGAGGGGAGGGGAGGGATGGGGAGGGATTTTTAACTCAGGAACACACCCTAAATGCCTGGTTATACCCGGTTTTTGGGTAGGAACCATACTTGTCCCGACCCTAACCGGTTATATCAGGTACCCATCTATTCCTACCCAATTCCGTTTATACTCATTGAACCTTTTACCCGATTCCTACCCGAATTCGAACATTTGTTTCATAGCAGGCCCAATAGTTTCAACGGGCCGGATCACAAAACCAACCCGAGAATTCCAGTCTCCGGGTTATCCAAAAACCCTAAACCCTCAAAACGAATCAGAATTTCTTCTGGAACCTTCTCTTTCACCCTTATCCTTTCTCTTTCGATTCACTGCACCACCTCCGCCGCAGCACCACCGTCCACCAACGCCGCCGCCGCCATGTACCGT
Source organism: Helianthus annuus (assembly GCF_002127325.2). Lineage (NCBI taxonomy): Eukaryota > Viridiplantae > Streptophyta > Magnoliopsida > Asterales > Asteraceae > Helianthus > Helianthus annuus. Next base: position 8,706,989 of record NC_035442.2, on the reverse strand, counting down.
CTCGCCGCCAACCTCGCGTCCAAATCAAGGTTACTTTCTTTCAACATTTTAACCTAACAAATGTTATTTAACTGCTAAAACCTTATCAATTGGATTAACATTATTATTGTTTTATTTGATATGCAGGATTGCAAGAAACAATGCTCAGCAGGTAACTGTGTGTTGTTATTGTATGTGTAATTTATTAATATGATATTGTGAAAATGTGTAAGATATGTTGACGTTTGTGAATTTATTATGTTGTGTGATTTAGATGCGAAACTATGCTGCAAAAGATATTAAATTTGGAGTGGATGCTAGAGCTTTGATGCTTAGAGGTGTTGAGGAGCTTGCTGATGCTGTTAAAGTTACCATGGGTCCTAAGGTTTTTTTTTTTTTTTTTTTTTTTTAATTGTTGTTTTTTGTTGGTGATTAGTGTATTTTGTAGTTTAGTTGTTGGTTAAGTGTAGAATGCATAGTTATCAAATGCGCTAGGCGCACAGGCCTCGCCTGTCGCCTAGGCGAGAAGCGCAAAAAAGGCGCGGGCCTGAGAAAAATAAAGCGCAAGCAAATAAAAACATAAAAGAATAATTTATGTATTGAAAAAAACACTTCTTAAAATTCCTAAAGTATTCAAATACCATAATCCTTATAATAAAACCAAAATCATTATGAATCACCAAAATATCCCAAAACCAAATTGTTCAAACTTGAAAACAAATAAAGTTCAAAAAGTAAATTAAATCATAAATTATTTATATGAAGAAATGAGAATGGTTGAATATATTGCATCCTCATAAGGTCAAAATATACCTGTAGTATTGTATGTTTTTCCGGCAAAAAAAAGGCAGAAGATTATGAAAGTTGTTTTATCAGATTAGGTTCTTATTTGAATAACAAGATATGATATCTTAACTTTTTTAAATTTCAAAGATATTTTTTAAAGATGTATAAGATTTGATTTGATTGAGATATGATTTCCAAAAAATAGACAAATACTTATAAATATCATCTGGTATATGTATAAGAGATAGGATTTCAAAAAAAAGTTCACGTGGCTTTTTTAACCTAGGAGGGAAAAGCGCATACAGGTCGCCTCGCCCAGAAATATCGCCTAGAAAAGCGATCGCTTTTGATAACTATGGTAGAATGTACTGCACAATTGAGATGTTTGATTTTTTGAAGGATTAAAGGTATAGTTATTGCTGTTTTGTGTGCATATGACCTCCGGCTTGATAGTAGTTTTGCATTAAGCCTTGGACATAAGGCACATGACACTCAGTGATTGAGACAACTGCCGATTAGTGCATGTACCCCCTTGTCTTTCGGCTATCAACGCCACCACATGATGCATGATTAACCATCCCCCTCTTTTAACGTTATTTTTCACGAAATTCGTAAAATAACATTAAAATTAGTGCACTTTCACTTTTGCCCCCCGAGCGCCCACCCATGTTTTCATTATATGCGCATACCGCAAGCGGGGCGTTAAGTCAATTATATGGTGGAAGCAGCCTCTCTATTCCTACGGGGTAGAGGTAAGGCTGTCTACATCTTACCCTCCTCAGACCCTACCTTAGCTTTGCTATTGGTGGGATTTACTGAGTATGAGTATGATGATGATGATGTGCATAATTGACTTGTGTTATTTGGATTTGTTGCTTAAATGACAACACATTAGTTACTTGATAGTGTCATGATAGCTGATCATTAACTGGAATTGCATATTCTAAGGGTAAAATAATATTACACATTGACCTGTTTTTTCCTCATATATATATATATAGAGAGAGAGAGAGAGAGAGACCTTTACGTTCTTAAAATTAAAAAAAAAAAGTTTTTTTTTTTCACAATAATGTCCTTTCTATAGCTAATTTTAAATGTGGATATTTTAAAGGGGCGTAACGTGGTCATTGAACAAAGTTATGGAGCTCCCAAGGTGACGAAGGATGGTGTCACAGTGGCAAAAAGTATCGAGTTTAAAGACAGGGTTAAGAACGTTGGTGCTAGTCTCGTCAAGCAGGTTGCTAACGCCACCAATGACGTCGCTGGTGATGGTGAGTTTTCTTTTTCCTTTCCTTTTTTTTTCAAAAAAGTTGAATCATTTTCTCAAAGCCGACACGATTCACTATTTTTCAGGTACCACTTGTGCAACGGTTCTAACGAAGGCAATTTATTCCGAAGGCTGCAAATCAGTTGCAGCTGGAATGAATGCCATGGATCTTAGACGTGGGATCACCATGGCCGTTGATTCAGTAGTCACAAACTTGAAGAGTCGAGCCAGAATGATCAGCACATCCGAAGAGATAGCTCAGGTTTGTTTGGTTTATTGCACCGTATAAGAGTTTTATCACAATTTTAGAAATAATTACCATGTCGTTTTTTTTGCTCTTTGTAATTGAAAGGTTGGGACAATATCAGCAAACGGAGAACGAGAGATTGGCGAGCTTATTGCCAAAGCTATGGAGAAAGTTGGCAAAGAGGGTGTTATTACCATATCTGTAAGTTCTGTGTAATTCGATTTGATCAACAAGAATTCGTTTTGATTATTAAGAATTTGAATTCGATTCATTTCGAGTCCAATAAATCGAATACAAAAATATAATTTTAAATACGATTCGATTCGAAATTCAAATTAAAGTTATATACGTATTTATTTAGGGTGGGTTTCTAGAGTGAACACTAGTGTATTTGCGAACTGAGTGAACAAATCTTGGCCATTGATCTACACACGTGTATGGCCAGGATCTCATCATCAAATCGTAAAATACACTAGTGTATTTCAACATCAAATCCTGGCCATTGATCTACACATGTGTATGGTCAGGATTAGTTCACTCAGTTCGCAAGCTACACTAGTGTTCACTCTTGAACCTAATCCTATTTATTTATTATTTTTCTATATAATGCATATAGCCATATATAACTTTTATTGGGCTGTAGTTTAAATTAATCTCTATTCTGAGTATTAAAATAGCCCATTACCAAACCCATTACCAAGCCCATAACTTAAACGAATTTATTACATATTTTAACTGAATTTGAATCAAAATGAATATATCACCGATATTTGACCAATATAACCGATATATCACCGATATTTGACCGATATATCACTGAATTATTGGTGTTGAATTGCTATATATATAAATTCCGCATTATATTAAAATTACTGATGTCTCACCGAGATAACCTATATTTCAAATATCGGTCCTTGACCGATATCCGATATTATACCGCATTAACTGCATAGTTTGTGATGGTTTTAAATGTAATGTTGTTCTGTTGTAGGACGGGAAAACACTTAACAATGAATTGGAAGTGGTCGAGGGAATGAAGTTGGACAGAGGCTATATATCACCTTACTTCATCACCAATACAAAGAACCAAAAATGTGTATGCATTAAAACTCATTGATATCATTATTAATAAAAAAGTTTTTCGAAAATACTTCCTTTATATTCTGCCGTTAAGTATTTTACATTTTTTGTGTATTTCACTATTTTTACAGGAATTAGATGACCCTTTGATTCTAATACACGAGAAAAAAATCTCTAGCTTAAATTCTATTGTTAAAGTTCTGGAGTTGGCTTTGAAGGTAATGAATGATTGTATTTATGTGATAGCTGATAATTAAAGCCTGTTTGTTATTTTTGGACTACTTGGTTTTTTTTTTTTTTTTTTTTTTTTTTTTTTTTTTTTTTTGAATTTTGTATGAATTTCAGAATCAAAGATCCCTGCTGATTGTTGCTGAAGATATTGAAAGTGAGGCATTAGCCACACTCATTCTTAACAAGCTCCGCGCTGGTATTAAGGTATTACATTTTTATCTCTTCAAGGGTCAAATAGGTAAAATAAAATATAGCTTAAAAGGAAACGGATTAAGGGTATGTTTGGCAAAAGTAGCTGATGGCTGGAAGTGTTGGAGATGTTGTCTTCAGCCCAACCCATTAAGGCTAGCCAAGAATTAGAGAGAAGAAGGGAAAGGGTTCGGCCGGCCTTAACCCTAATGGGCTTTAAGTGTTTTAGGTCCAGTTGTTTAGTTACTTGTTTAGCAAGGGACTAACCCTAATTCTAGCCTATAAATATATCTCTTGTACTTGTAATCATTATCACTCAATAAAATACAAACCCTAGTTGCCCCCGTGGACGTAGGTTACACACTGTGACCGAACCACGTAAATCTCGTGTCTACTTTTCTTGTTGCTTTCGTTTATTGATCGTGTGTGTGTGATCTAAATCCTAACAACTGGTATCAGAGCTCAGGCTCTTGATCAAGAACACACACCAGCCGCCGACCACCTCCTGCCTCCAGCCGCCGCCGCAAACCCTAATTAGGGTTTCGCCGCCGCCACCTAGCCGCCGCTAGGGTTTCCACGCCGACACCCACCGACCCGCTGCAGTTTCGCAGCTTTGCTCCAGGGCAACCGGGTACCGCCGCCGCCACCTAACCCAGATTAGGGTTTTGCCAGCCGCCGCCTACCATCTTGCCGGAACCGCAGAACCGCCGCCGCCGCGGCGCCGCTAACCAGATTAGGGTTTCCAGCCGCCGTCGCTCAAACAGAAGGGTTTCTTTACCGATTTTCGCTGCTGCGTTTTTCGGATTTCCTGCACGTTTTTCGAGGTCAGATTTCAGGGTTGTTTTTTTTTAGTTTATTCTCTCACGATTCTCTGGTTAGTCTCTGTTATTCAGCAAAGATGTCTGATGATGGAAAAGTCAGAATTGAGAAGTTTGATGGGAAGAATTTCGGATGGTGGAAGATGCAAATCAAGGATTTGCTGATACAGAAGGATCTGGATGCAGCCTTAGAGCCTCCTCCTACACCTGTAACGGATAAGTGGACAGCCATTGACAAGAAGGCTATGTCAACTATCAGGCTCACTCTTTCTATGAATGTTGGCTACAATATTTCTGAACAAACCTCAGCACGAGGAATCATCGAGGCTTTGTCAAATATGTATGAGAAGCCGTCTCCTGCCAACAAGGTGTTTCTGATACGGGAGTTAGTCAACACCCGCATGAAAGAGGGAAGTTCTGTTATTGAGCATATTAATTTGTTTAATTCTCACTTGTCTCGTTTGAATTCAGTAAAATTCAAGATAGATGATGAACTGCAAGCATGCCTGCTCTTGTCCTCATTACCTGACAGCTGGTCAGGAACTATTACTGCAGTCACTGGGGCAGTTGAGACCCTCACTTTTGCTAAAGTACGTGACTTGATATTGAATGAGGACTCAAGAAGGAGGAATTCTGGAGAGACAAGTTCGTTGCTCAGTACTGAGGGGAGAGGGAGAAGTAATAATAGAGGTGGAAATAAAGGAAGGTCAAAGTCAAAACGAAGAAGCAAGTCAAGACCAGCAAAACCGAGAAAAGACATACAGTGCTGGAACTGTGATGAGCATGGACACTTTAGAAGTCAGTGTACTAAACCTCATAGAGACAAAAAGGAGGTGAATGCTACCACAGCCTCGGATTCAGAGGATGCCCTTATTTGTTGTGTCGAAAATACTGTTGAAGACTGGATTATGGACTCAGGAGCATCGTTTCATGCTACTTCTAGCACAAAGAACATGAAGAATCTACGAACAGGTAACTTTGGTAAAGTTCGTTTGGCTAATAATCATAGTCTTGATATTACAGGAGTTGGAGACATAGACTTAAAAACACCATTGGGAACCATTTGGACCTTGAAGAATGTTCGGGTCATTCCTGGTTTGAAGAGGATGTTGATATCCATTGGTCAGCTTGATGATCAGGGATATGATGTCCACTTTGGTAGAGGACAATGGAAAGTTGTTAAGGGCAGTATGGTCATTGCAAGAGGTAAGAAGAGAGGTACACTATACATGGTTGAGGTACCAACTGACGGGGTTAATGCAGTATCTGATGGGCCGAGTCTATCAAAGTTATGGCATCAACGACTCGGCCACATGAGTGAAAAGGGGATGAAGATGCTCGTTACCAAGGGAAAGCTTCCAGAACTGAAACAGGTCGAGTCTGAGTTTTGTGAACCGTGCATCCTTGGCAAGAAAAAGAAGGTGACTTTTGTGAAGACAGGGAGAGCACCAAAAGCTCAGAAATTGGAGTTGATTCACTCAGACGTGTACGGGCCGACATCAGTTGCTTCACCTGGAGGATCTCGCTATTATGTGACCTTCATAGACGATTCAACACGCAAGGTATGGGTTTACTTTCTTAAACATAAATCTGAAGTTTTTGATAAATTTAGGAAATGGAAATCTGCTGTTGAACTTGAAACTGATTTGAAGGTGAAATGCTTGAAGTCTGACAACGGAGGTGAATATATCAGCAAAGAATTTACAGATTATTGTGCTGAGAGAGGGATCAGGATGATAAATACAGTTCCAGGAACTCCGCAACAGAATGGGGTTGCAGAGAGGATGAACAGAACACTATGTGAGAGAGCCAGGAGTATGAGATTGAATGCAGGGCTCCCAAAAATGTTCTGGGCTGATGCGGTTAACACCGCGGCTTATCTTATCAATCGTGGGCCTTCAGTACCGTTGGGATTCAAGATTCCTCAGGAAGAATGGAAGGGAAAAGCAGTTGAGTATGATCACCTGAGAATCTTCGGGTGTAGTGCTTATGATATTGATCTTGAAGGTGACAAGTTAGATGCCAAAGCAAAGAAGTACACGCTCGTTGGATATGGGTCTGATAAAATGGGCTACAGGCTTTGGGATCATGAAAGCAGGAAGCTAGTCAGAAGCAAACATGCCGAATTCAATGAAGCTGAACTGTACAAAGACAGGAATTCAGAGAAGTTAGAGGTTCAGAAAGAAGTGGTCGAGTTTGACACTAACGGTCAAAAGAATGAACCAGTTATAGAACCTATAGAACCTGAATCAGATTCTGAAGATGACACAGGACCAGAGGTTGAAGGTGGATATAATGAGACAGGAGAAGTCTCTGACAGTGGGAGCTCAGAGAATGAAGAAGATCAGCCTCCACAGCAGCCTGACCCGTCAGAAAATTGGGTCAGGAGATCCACCAGAGTTAGTAAACCGCCTAATAAATATAATCCTTCAGTTAATTATATTCTCTTGACAGAAAACGGTGAACCAGAAAGCTACTCTGAGGCAGTCAAGATGAAAGATTTTCTCCAGTGGGAGCATGCAATGAAGGATGAGATGAGCTCTTTAGAGAAAAACAAGACTTGGGTCTTAGTAAAGCTTCCGCCTGATAAAAGAGCTTTACAAAATAAATGGGTCTTCAGGGTCAAAGAAGAACACGATGGTTCTAAACGGTACAAAGCCCGTTTAGTAGTTAAGGGGTTTCAGCAGAAGAAGGGAGTTGATTATGATGAGATTTTCTCTCCAGTGGTGAAGATGACTACCATCAGGTTGGTTCTTAGTATTGTAGCCGCAGAAAAGTTGCATCTAGAGCAGTTAGATGTGAAAACAGCTTTTCTACATGGTGACCTAAATGAAGACATTTATATGGCACAACCTGAGGGATTCAAGGTTGTTGGGAAAGAGAACTGGGTTTGCAAATTGAAGAAGAGTTTGTATGGTCTTAAACAGGCACCCAGACAGTGGTACATGAAGTTTGATAACTTCATGGAGAGGTCAGGGTACAAGAGATGTCAGATGGATCATTGCTGCTATTTGAAGAAGTTCAGCAACTCTTATATCATATTGTTACTTTACGTTGACGATATGTTAATTGCAGGTTCTGATATGAAAGAAATAAGCAGGTTAAAGAAGCAAATGTCCAAAGAATTCGAGATGAAGGATTTGGGTCCAGCCAAACAGATACTCGGGATGAGTATAACCAGAAGCAAGAAAGATGGCTCAGTGACACTATCCCAGGAGAAGTACATCGGGAAAGTGTTAGAGAGATTTGGTATGAACAGTGAGAAGACCAAGCCTAGAAACACGCCTTTAGGAAGTCACCTCAAGCTTACTAAAGAACAGTGTCCCAGAACAGAAGAAGAAAAAGCTGATATGGCTAGAGTTCCATATGCATCTGCTGTAGGAAGTCTAATGTATGCTATGGTATGCACGAGACCTGACATAGCACACGCAGTTGGAGTTGTCAGTCGCTTTATGTCAAATCCGGGAAGAGAACACTGGGAAGCAGTTAAATGGGTGCTTCGTTATTTGAAAGGTACGTCAAAGATGGGGCTGTGTTTTAAAGGAAAGGATGTGGTTCTCAAGGGTTATACAGATGCTGACTTGGGTGGCTGTAAAGATACATTTAAAAGCACTACAGGATATGTCTTTACAGTGGGAGGAACAGCAGTGAGTTGGATGTCCAAACTTCAGAAAAGTGTGGCTTTATCTACTACAGAAGCTGAATACATGGCAGTAGCTGAGGCCAGTAAAGAACTAGTATGGTTGAAAGCTTTTCTGAAAGAGTTAGGGAAGAATCAAGCCGACTACCCGTTGTATTGTGACAATGAAAGTGCGGTGAAACTTGCAAAGAATCCTGTTTATCATGGGAAGACGAAGCACATAGGGATGAGGTATCATTTTGTCAGAGGATTGATTAGTGAAGGATCAATCAGTTTGAAGAATGTCCCAGGTGCTAAGAATCCAGCAGATATGTTTACCAAGGTTGTGGTGCTGGATAAGCTGAAGCTATGCATAGCTTCAGCTGGCCTTCAGGAATAATGTTGAGAAGGCGGGGTAACTAGGGGGTTTTGAAGATCAAGGGGGATTTTCATTTACAGAAGTACAGAAGAGACGGTGCAGTTCGAGGTCCGAAGACACCAAGTGGGAGATTGTTGGAGATGTTGTCTTCAGCCCAACCCATTAAGGCTAGCCAAGAATTAGAGAGAAGAAGGGAAAGGGTTCGGCCGGCCCTAACCCTAATGGGCTTTAAGTGTTTTAGGTCCAGTTGTTTAGTTACTTGTTTAGCAAGGGACTAACCCTAATTCTAGCCTATAAATATATCTCTTGTACTTGTAATCATTATCACTCAATAAAATACAAACCCTAGTTGCCCCCGTGGACGTAGGTTACACACTGTGACCGAACCACGTAAATCTCGTGTCTACTTTTCTTGTTGCTTTCGTTTATTGATCGTGTGTGTGTGATCTAAATCCTAACAGGAAGCTGTTAGCTGGTGGCTGGAAGCTGCAAGCTGGTAGCTGTAGTTGGTAGCTAGTATCTGTAGCTTTTTAGATATATTTGGTGTTTGACAGAGTAGCTGGAGCTTTTAATAAAATATATAAAGTGACAAAAATGGACATAACTAAAAATTTAAAAAGTTTATGCATTAAAAAGTTCATTATCTTTAGAGGTTAAAATAGTCATTTTTTCCCTAAAAGCTTGTAGCTCTTTCTAAACGCTACTAGTAGGAGCATTCAACCAAAAGCTTCAAGCTCCTAACCTAAAAGCTTCAAGCTCCTTCAACCAAACAAAGTTTTTTGTTGAGTAAGAGCTTTTTCTCAAAAGCTTAAAGTTAGAAGCTGGTAAAAGCTCCTAAAAGCTTGATGCCAAACATACCCTAAACGAGGTTTAAAAGAACGGAAACGAGTTTCGAGGCGTTTTCCCTTCGCCTCACGAGGCGTAAGCCTCGAGGCGTAAGGCCGAGGCGGTATTAATAAACAAATATAAAATTATATATATTATAGAAATAATAATACTAACTAATTTCATCATCAAAATCATCAAAAAACATACATAAAAAAGACATGTAATGCTTGAAATTGACACAAAAAGTCAAAAACAACTATGAAAATCCCATGAGGCGCACCTGAGGCGCAGCCTTTCTTAGCGCCTCAGCCCCTCTGAGGCGCATATGCAGTAAAAACCCCATGAGGCGCGCCCCAGACTCGTTTTTTGGATGTTTCGCCTCGAGGCGCGCCTTGAGGCGCACGCCTCAGCCGTTTTTTAAAACCATGACCCTAAATGGGTCGAAAGTTGGTCAAAGTGTCTTTAATGCATAAAACGAGTTAAATCGTTTGATTCACAAGGCCATATTATTTTTAAAAAATAAATATTATATATTTTTTTGTAGGTTTGTGCCATCAAAGCCCCTGGATTTGGAGAAAGCCGAAAGTCAAATTTGCAAGACCTTGCAATTCTTACCGGAGGAGAGGTGGGTTTTTGTACTTAACCATGATATGTATCACATAATCTTTTCTGCTTTGTAATGTGTATTTAAACTCGAATAACAATTTCCACTCACAAATTTGTTCTAGGTCATAACCGATGAACTTGGCATGAACCTCGAAAAAATGTCACCAGACATGCTAGGGACTTGCAAAAGGGTAACCTATTGCTTACTATTATAATAGATTTATATGTATATATGAACCTATGCTGATTTTGGAAAACATATATAAATTTAGGTTACAATATCAAAGGATGATACGGTTATTCTCGACGGGGCTGGTGATAAGAAAGCCATTGAAGAACGATGTGAACAGGTTTGTACTCCATCACATCGTTATTAAATAAATGAACCGACATACGACTTACGAGTATTGTATTTTGTTTTGTTTGTTACAGTTGAGATCATCAATCGAATTAAGCACTTCTGATTATGATACCGAGAAGCTGCAGGAGAGACTAGCAAAGCTCTCTGGTGGCGTTGCGGTTTTGAAGGTTTGCCTTTTTTTAAATATTCATTTTTCATCATGACGTCAGCAACTTTATTTCATTATAAAGAATAAAATAAGCTATAAATTAATAACAGATTGGAGGAGCTAGTGAAGCGGAGGTTGGTGAGAAGAAGGATAGGGTTACTGACGCTTTAAACGCTACAAAAGCTGCCGTCGAGGAAGGAATCGTACCAGGTAAACTTAAACATATTCAGTTTCCTTTTTCGTTTTCGTTTTCGTTTCTAGTTTTGTAACACGTATATATTGTGTAGGTGGTGGTGTGGCTCTTCTATATGCTTCCAAGGAGCTCGAAAAGCTTCAGACTGCCAATTTTGACCAGAAGATCGGTGTTCAAATAATCCAAAATGCTCTCAAGGTACATTCTTCTGCTTCGTTACGAATAACAACTTTACAGTGTGGTTTGTTTTCTTTTTCTTTGGGATGTGCGTTTGTACTTTTTATAGTTCTATCACATGCTAATATTGTACATCGGATCATAGTTGTCGATAGCGAATAGCGACAAATAGCGACAAGGCATGGCTAGGCTACGTAGCGAATAGCGACAAATAGCGACGACAATTTTATAAATAGCGATTACACTAGAAAAAGAATTTTGAAAATTTTTATATGTATATTACATCAAAATACCCTTGTATATATGCTATTTTACATGTATATTTAACAAAAACCTATAAATCTAGCTATTTTATAGCTATAACCATTTATAACATTAAAAAAAAATAACTGTCGCTAAAATCGCTATTCATCGCCATGACCAACTTAGCGACACATAGTCGCATCGCCATAAAGCGCGCTATAGCGACCGTTTAATGTCGCTATTAACAACTATGCATCGGATCACCAATATCGTTTGCTGACGTTTTATTTTATATTGCTTTTTCTATCTGAAGGCACCGGTGCACACGATTGCTTCCAATGCTGGAGTCGAAGGTGCTGTTGTTGTCGGAAAACTGTTGGAGCAGGATAACCCTGATATCGGATATGATGCTGCTAAAGGTCTCTCTCTCTCTCTCTCTTATATACTCGTGTGTTTTACTCGACATGATCTTTTTATTAATTTTTATTCTTATTGTCTTTTAAATAGGTCAATACGTAGACATGGTCAAGGAAGGAATCATCGACCCCCTGAAAGTCATCAGGACAGCATTAGTTGACGCCGCAAGGTAAATTTACCTTTACACCCCTTTCTACAAACCATACTTGATTTATTTATATGCAAAAACCGAGTTTCTTTTATTGTTGTTTTCAGCGTGTCATCTTTATTGACCACAACCGAAGCCGTAATTGTTGAGCTTCCAAAAGATAAGGAATCGCCAGCAATGACTCCAGGCATGGGCGACTATTAATGTCACCAGTAACCCTTTTCATTTCCTCCATCAATCATTATTTTCAAACTGTACAATAATTCAAATTAGTACCGATTTTGGTAGGCGTTTAGATCCAATTCTCAACCGATCCAAATTTTTAAGGGTTTTTTTTTTCGATATATGCTTTTTATTGATGCAAAACCATCATGTAATCTTCGGAGGGGTTGTGTTTAACTGGAAATTAATGATAGCCAAGAACGTTTTTCGGTAATAAGTTAATTAACCATATATACCATATGGGGTAGTGATAATCTTGTTTTGGTAGATCAATGGGTTTGTCATAGGGCGGCATATCATGTATACATGGCATGATACGATACGAAGACACGAAACCTTATACACGAACACGACACAATAACTTACCGTGCCCTTTTTTCTCAAACACGAACACAATAACTTACCGTGCCCTTTTTTTTTTCAAACACGAAGACAATTTTTTTAACCACCAAAAATACATGTTAAGACCTCTTTACCACTATAATAATCACATGTTTAGGAACTTGGTATACACGAAAAATACCTATTAAGACCTGTTCAACAAGTATATTTATATAATGAAATCAAGTAAAAAACAAAATAGAAGAGCAATCAAAATGTTGTTACAAGCATATTACATATATGGGTACTTAACACACTATCTTACACTATCCCATATCCTATTTGTTAGTTAATAAAAAATCTTAACATGTATTGGGTACTTGACTGTCAAAGTAGCGTCGCTTGCCATGGAAGCTTGACCAAAGTAGCGTCGCTTGCCATGGAAGCTTGACCAAAGTAGCGTCGCTTGCCATGGAAGCTTGACCAAAGTAGCGTCGCTTGCCATGGAAGCTTGACCACTAGCGGATTGTTGTTTCAACGGCCTACAAAACGGTTTTTCGATGTGTTGTTTCAAGGTGGTGTTTGCCCCAACGGCGTAAAAACCATTACAATGATGACAACGCGCTTTTTTCGGTCCGCTCGCCATCTCGCACAAATCGAAATGTGACCAAACTTTGGGGTTGCGCTTCGTTGCAAGAACACGAACAACCGTGTCGGTTGTAGACTCGCCAACATTGACCGAATCATGAGCACTAGAGCTTGCCATGTTTTTTCACAATTATCGAATAAGAAAAGTGAGCGTTTTTATGATATTTAGGAGATTAGAGAATGGTGTGATTGAACCAAAACACCCAACACCCTTTTATAGTAATTGGAGATGAATTTTTGACAAAAAAAAAAAAAACAAAAAAAACGGCTCTTTTCTAGTCCCAACGGTCATATGACCGTTTTCAGTATTTCAGCGACAATAACCGGTTTTAACCGGTTTTTATAACCGGTTTTTATGTATACGTTTTCGGTTAACCGGGTCTAACCGGTTTTTATAACCGGTTTTAGGCCTAATCAGTTTTTAAACCGGTTTTTTGTATAACCGGTTTTATAACCGATATCTAAGTCATACCGAACAATCGATCTATAACCGGTCAAACCGGTTTGTAACCGAACCGGTTTCAAAAAAACCGGTTTTCCCAACAACCGGTTTCGGTTAATTTTTCGGTTTCAGTTGCGTAATCAGTTTTTTTGTACACCTCTAACTTGACATATACACAGGTATTTTATCAATTTAGACATGAAAATTAACATGTTCTGTCATGTCTACCTGATTAGTATACGAAACCTGTTAATATCATATATGAAATCTGTTAAGATCGTGTAGGTTTGTGTCGTGTAATCATGTCTGTGTTTAAAATTGTCGGCCCTAGTTTTTGATAGTTTTCTTAATCAGTAATTAGGGGCCTTAAATGATTGTTTAAAGCTTAGGGCTATGGCAAGTGAACCGGTAGTGGGTCCAGATTAGAAATGGGTATATTGGGTTTTTTTTTTATACCCGAAACCGTTTGCTAACCGGATCCGGTTCTTGTTAGAGTGTGGGGAACCGGTTCTTGTAGGAACCGGGTCCAGTTCCTAACCGGGTTTAGAGCTTTAATACTGGAACCGATACTAAGCGATCCCGGGTAGGGTTGGAACCGGTTTCTCTGAAGAACCGGTTCCACCGGGTAAGTCCTTAAAATAGTTGAAATGTTACTGTGGAATCGGTTCTTAAAAAAATTCCTTATATTGAATAAAATACTTTTAAAAAACATAAAAACATATTAAAGAAAATACAAACATATTGTATTGTAGCCGGTTTATTTCTTTGACCGTTTACTTGCCGTGGATGCGTCCATTTGACTTGCGGCTCGCTTTGGTGGTGCCACTACGGTACAATCGTCTTCCGAATCATTAGTTTCTACTTCTTCATCCTCCTCTTCATCAACTATCTTGTTCTCTAATTCCACTTCGTCTTCTAGAGTTGTCTTTTCTTGAATACGGTCCACGACATCCAAATGATCCTTTAGGCAAATTGCCATCAAATTAATGATAGCCAAGAACGTTTGTTTTGGTAGATCAACGGGTTTATGTCATAGGGCTAGCATATCATGTATACACGGCATGATACGATACCAAGACACAAAACCTTGTACACGAACACGACACAATAACTTACCGTGCCCTTTTTTTCAAACATGAACACAATTTTTTTCAACCACCAAAAATACATGTTAAGACCTATTTACCGCTATAATAATCAAATGTTTAGGAACTAGGTACTTAACACACTATCTTACACTATCCCATATCCTATTTGTTAGTTAATAAAAAATCATAACATGTATTAACGGGTATTTAACATATAACATGTATTTTACCAATTTAGACATGAAAATTAACATTATCTGTCGTGTCTTCCTGATTAGTATACGAAACCTGTTAATATCATACATGAAATCTGTTAAGGTCGTGTAGGTTCGTGTCGTGTAATCATGTCTGTGTTTAAAATTGTCGGCCCTAGTTTTTGATAGTTTTCTTAATCAATAATTAGGGGCCTTAAATGATTGTTTAAAGCTTAGGGCTATTGCAAGTGAACCGGTAACGGGTCCAGATTGGAGATGGGCATATTGGGTTTTTTTTTGTACCCGGAACCGTTTTCTAACCGGACCCGGTTCTTGTTAGAGTATGGGGAACCGGTTCTTGTAGGAACCGGGTCCAGTTCCTAACCGGGTTTAGAGCTTTAATACTGGAACCGATAGTAACCGATCCCAGGTAGGGTTGGAACCGGTTTCTCTGAAGAACCAGTTCCACCGGGTAAGTCCTTAAAATCGTTGAAATGTTATTGTGGAATCGGTTCTTAAAAAAAAATCCTTATATTGAATAAAATACTACAATTTTCAAAAACATACAAACATATTAAAGAAAATACAAACATATTGTATTGTAGCTGGTTTATTTCTTTGACCGTTTACTTGCCGTGGATGCGTCCATCTGACTTGCGGCTCGCTTTGGTGGTGCCACTACGGTACAATCGTCTTCCTAATCATTAGTTTCTACTTCTTCATCCTCCTCTTCATCAACTATCTTGTTCTCTAATTCCACTTCGTCTTCTAGACTTGTCTTATCTTGAATACGGTCCACGACATCCAAATGATCCTTTAAGCAAATTGCCATCTCTATTGATTCCGGTGTTTGTCATGTTCTTCGTATGAACAATACCCTGCCACTAAGAGAAAACACACTTTCCAAAGCTACAGTGCAACACATTATAAACATATCCCGTAGCCCCGTTCTTCGAAAAGCTTTAATAAAATCCGTAACAAAAGTATCTCCTAGCCCCGTTTGCACAACTAAATTAATAATATATGTAACACATTTTGTGTGATAAATAGCCCCATCAATAACCGGTTTGTACTTTAATTTTAATTTGTCGATCGCCGTTGTGTTGTTTGAAGCATTATCAAATGATACTGAAAATATTTTATCCTCTAAACAATATTTAATGATTGTGGTATTTATAATTTTAAAAATATTTTCACCGGTAAGAGGAGAAGGAAACTCGTCAAACGTAATCGTACGCTTCATCATTTGCCACGTATCGGGATCAACCCAATGAGCGGTGACAGAAATGTACGATTCGGTAAACCATGTGGAGCCGACCACACATCACTAGTTAAGTTAACACTAGTTTTTAAATTTTTAAAAAATTCAATTAAGTCTTTTCTTGCATTTTCCCATAAATTTAAACAATGACGTTTTAAAGTGCGACGACTTACATGTTTGTAGCGTGGTTGAAGAGTCTCTCTAATAACCTTAGTTTAAAAGAGGGTTGTCGAAGTGTCCAAACGGCGATGATTGTTGACTCACCAACTTAGCCATCCTATCCAGAGCTATCATGTGATCGCAACGAAATATTGAACCATCCTTTGATAGTTGCACTTGACCGGGTGTAACATCTTTCAAAGCCTTGCAATATTTGTTCTTTATAGGTTTCGTCAAAGTTGAATTGGAGTCCTTGCTTAACAAAGCTCCACAATGTTTGCATTCTACGAGCCGTCACGCATTTCCACCAAATCCCAAATTGCACCATACATCCATATTGTGATCATGTTTGAGTGTCCCAACGACATATGGAGCGGCTTGAGGACCCTTGTTGACGGATGGAGAGTTGGTGGTTTTGGAATTCTTGGTTGCCATAGTATCAAATGAATAAAGAAATTATTGAGTAGAAGAATAATCAAGAAGTAGATGAAGATGGTGTGAAAAACAAATGAAATTTGGTCACTATTTATACTTACTTGAATCGATTCCAACGGCTAGGAATCGATTCCAATTGTAATAAGCATTAAATGGACAGTTTGCAACGGCTAGGAATCAATTCCAACGACTAGGAATCGATTCCAATTGTAATAAGCATTAAATGGACAGTTTGCAACGGCTAGGAATCAATTCCAACGACTAGGAATCGATTCCAACGGTAATAAAATCAACAAAGGTAAGAATTTAATACAACCAGTTTTTTTTTTTTTTTTTTTTTTTTTTTTTTTTTTTTTTTTTTTTTTTTTTTTACGGAGGAACCAGTTCCGGGTAGGAACCGGGTACGACCCTAATTTTTTTATAAACTGTAGAACCGGGTAAGAACCTACGGGTTTTTTGAACCTGGAACCAGTTCTTCTATACAACGGGTAGCAGTGGCGAAGCTTGAAAAAAAAGTTCGGGGGGTCGGAAAATAACGGACCTAAAAAAATTTCTATCGCGTAGTTTTGAGGTGTATGTTCGGGTCGGACGTCGGTGATTCGATTCGGGTCGGGTCGGGTCAAACATTAATATCAAATAAAAAACATTCTAAAACATTAAAAAAGAAGTTATCATTTTATTCTTCCACATAGCATAATCTAATAACAAAACAAGTTAACAAATCACCTTAAATTTCAAACTCTAGTTTCTATCTAAATCAAATCACAATAAGATTAAACAAATAAAATTAGACATAGTTACAGAAAGATTCAACAAGTTTAGGACAAAAATTGGGACCAATTTCACCCCTAATTTCAACATAAATCACATAAATTGCAGCCCTAAATTGAACTAAAGATAAAAAACACAAACCTTTAACCTTATGAAGATTGGATAGGGTGGGCTTTTAAGTTGGGCTATATAATGATTTGATTTGGGTTATATAATATACATTCTAGTATTCTACCAAATATAATGATTTGGGCTATAATATTTGGACTAATTAAATATTTTATTTGGGCTATATAAATAAAAAAATTAAAACCGTGGGGTCGAAAACGTATATACCTAATTTTTTTTATAAAACCGGGGGGATCGAAAACGTATATACCTACAAAATCCTATACGAAACGTACATATATAATACTACTGGCCGAAACGCCCCTCCCCGCCCCTTAAATCTTTCGCCCCTGACGGGTAGGAACTGGAACCGGTTACTGGTCGGTTCTACCAGGTTGGGTTTGGAACCGGGTATCATGCCCATCTCTAGTCCAGATAGATTCTGCCATTCTGGTTTTGGGTACAGTTTGAAAACCAGTTTTGACGGTATGTTGAATATATCTTGAAACTTGGGATCTGTTGTGTATAGTAAAACCAACTTGAACGTTTTATTATTTGGCTTTTTGTACAGTTATATACTTATGTATACGTGTAACATAACTTACGTATATTGTTAGATATTTTTTAGTATGTATACGTGTAACATAACTTATGTATATTGTTAGATATTTTAGTGTAATCGGGATTGACTTGGTGACCAAAAGGAACTATAATATATATATCAAACAAGTTAGGAGGTTTAGGATTGCGTGCTTGTTCGGGTTGTTATAATTCCAAGTGTTCGGGTGGAGCCCCGATTGAGGTTCCAAAAGGGCAACGCCCTCTTGGTAGGGGTTCGGGGGCAGCGCCCCTGGGAGCAGGGTCCAAGGTGTGGCAGCCCCTGGCTGGGGTCAATAAAAATCGTCATAGTTTTGGAAATGCGTTAGAAAAATTAATTTTCTTAAAATCGTCACAATCTTTTAGATAAAAATATAAGACATTTTAGGAGGCAGTTTAATTTTAAAATAAAATAGCTGCCTTGAGGCAGTTACTAGTGATCATCCCTAAATTAGAAATCAGGGTTTTTTTGGTCATTCTTTGGTTCTTCACGAATTTCACATACACACATACTGCTGTTCGATTTCTTAATCAGAGTTGTATCCGATTGAATTATTCGGGAGGACCACCAAAACAATCTGATCTGAGAGTGACGCCTCTCTGATTATATGTGTTTACAAAATTCCCCAATATATATGTGTAATAATCGGTAACAATTATTTTCATCAATTAAAAAACACTAATAAAGACAAAACTGCTTAAATTTTTAAGCTGGATTGTTTGGCTCGTTTGATCGGTCAAGCCAAATGGCCAATCAACCAATTCAACATGCTTGGTTTTCTTTTCCTAAAACCGTAGCTAATGATTTGGCTTATAATTTTCGTCAACATCCATTTAACTAGACCGTAAACACCTTTGATTTGAGTACATCTTTGGGTGGGTTACAACCTATTAACTCATTGGTCTTATTTTCATCAACTTTTCTACCTTAACCGATCCTACATGTGCGAACATGAATCTTACTTTGATTCAATTCAAATCGAAACCCGAATCTTCCTTGTGTTAAACTCGAGTCCACACCAAAAACAGTTCGCGAGCAACTGAATTTACAAAATCCGAGCTTTGCTTGAACAAAGTAAGGATTGGTCTTGTTTTGTTTTTTGAATACAAGATCCATAAAATAGAAATACAAGTACACATGGATCTTAAAAAAATAAGAATGTTGATGACCTAAATTTCTGACACTAAATATATTTGTTGGTGGGGTTGTGGGAGACAAGTTGGGGAAGTTGAACCTCTGAGGCTAAGGCACATGCAGAGTATCCGGTGGCCATAATGTTCGTATAATATTATATCCACTGCCCACATTTACTTTGATGCCATTCAAATCCCCTTTTTCATAAAATAGATCGTGTGCAAATTATTACATGATCAGTGAATAGAATAACCTACTTTTTCAATATAAAAGTTATGAATTTAAACAATTTATTTTACTTCTTATGTCTATGAGGATATGTTCCATAAAGAATCAACTTAAAATCAATAAAGAATTAATCTGATGTAGAAACTATAAATGAGTGTAGTGAATAATAGATAATCACATTTAGTAATAGAGATAAAAAAGGGAGATTATACAGCGTACTACGTATCGCATTTAAAACAATAGATATAAATGTTTATGCGATTCTCAATGTTTTCGAAGTTGGTTCTATATATTTGTATAAAAATTAATGATAGAAAAATTACATAAGGATGACAGGTAAACGCAACAACAAATTGCGCCACAACCCCCTTTTGAATAGCAAATCCAATTCTATCGAAAATAAATTTTTGATTCTTTTGTGTCAAGAAATTGCTATGCACGACCCTCTGCACTCTATCCAAAAACCCAACAGCTTCAAGAGCAAGGGAACCAAAGGTATCAAAGGCAAAGGTAATGAAGACACGATGATTCTCAGCAAAATCTTTTTCATGTTTAGCAACTTTCTCTAATTCTGTCTTGAATATCCCCTTGTATCTATATAGTATATAATTATATATGTTTATGATAGTAAGGGAACGTTCGTTTCACAATCAATAATATGCTAAAAACCATGGGAACTGCATAATGTACATGTTATATATATTATCGTCCTGTGTATCATATTTAAAGCAATAAGACAATAAGTACAAATGCATTATGCACTTTAAAAGGAACTCCCCTTTATATTAGTAGTATAGTCATTTTTGTTACCATTTTTTACTATTCAGATCAGGAGTTCGCTAATTGGCCTCGCTTGGTTAATCAGGTATTTACTTAGTAGTACTTAACTAATTTATAGTAATTTATGATGGAATATTGCAAAAAAACCTATGAGGAAAATAGAGCTTTTTATCGTTATTTTGAGAACCTGTTTTTGAAAAACTTAGTTCACTCCAACAATACAATGTTAATAGTGAGATTAGATAAAACAAATAAAATTTTCAGAAGGCAATCTAAAAAATTAAAAGTAGTAAATTCATATAAGTTCACAAGAATCTTATATTCATTTGGATTATTTTAGAATTCGAAAGTTGGGTATGTGGGAAACAAGCTGTATTGCATAGAGCTTCCTTATAAATTAAGTTTGTATTTAGTCATGAAAATAAATCTTTAGACTATAAAATAATATTAATGGTTAAAATTCAATGATAGTATACGTCGCACAAATATCTTTATAATAACAATAGTCAATAGTAAGCCAAATATTTTTTATAATAACACTAGTCAATAGTAAGCCAATTATTTAAAAAAAGATATAGTCTCATGTGTTGTACACAC
The DNA here is from genome assembly GCF_002127325.2 of Helianthus annuus. NCBI lineage: Eukaryota > Viridiplantae > Streptophyta > Magnoliopsida > Asterales > Asteraceae > Helianthus > Helianthus annuus. The sequence continues at coordinate 8,686,287 of NC_035442.2, read as the reverse complement.
ATAGAGAAAAATAAACACTGTTTTTAAATTGATCATATATGATAAATTCTAAGAAAGAAAACGATGATAATATTTTATAAAATAATTACATAAAATATTTGTTAAAAAAGTATATATGATTTAAATCATCAAATCCAATGGACAAACGAACACACGTTATGGCTTTGCATGGTGATTATTGTACATTATTTGTACAATTGTAATCTGATCGCATCAACATATAAAGTCAAATTTAACAATTTAACTAATTGCATATTAAGAAAAAGAAAATGACAAATTTATGTATACTATTTGTTTAGTTTTTAACGAATCTCTTAATTGTTCAGATATCTTATTGGTTCAACTTTTAATGGTTCAGAGTGTTTGTTTCGTAAGCATATGTCTAAATAGTTCAGTCATTTGTCTTTGAGTGGTTAAATATTATACTGAGTCTGAATGGTTAACACATCTAATCTGATTGGTCAGACGTTTGTCTCTGAACGATTAGGCAATATACTGACTCTTAATGGTTCAGACCTCTTACTTGTTCAACACTTAATGGTTTAAACCTCTTACTCTTACTGGTTCAGCACTTAACCATTCAGAAGTTGCCAAACAGCCTCTAAGAAAAAGAAAATGAAAAATGAATATACTTCATGATTTATGCATATATAACTAGTTGATACCCCGCCCGCGTTGCGGGGCGATGGCCGAATAATTCTCAATCAATTAAAAAAAACACTATTATAGTTTTGTTAGGAAAAAAAACTAAAACGATGACAAGACCGTAGTTCTGAGCTCAGGGCAAAACTGTAGTTTGTCAGGATTAATGAGCGAGTGTTAGGCAGCTTATTGACATGAAAAAAAAATTAAATCCAGTCAATGAATTAAAAAAAAAAACTTTTGTAGTTTTGCTAAAAAAACTAAAACGATAGCAATACTGGAATTTGAACTGAGGGCAAAGTTGTATTTGTTGACTTGGGTAAAATCGTAATTTGCCAAAAATTAAAGTGATGACAATACCATAAATTTAAACCAGAGACAAAATCGTAATATAATTTTGCACTAAGGACAAAATCGTAACTTTAAGCTGGAGACAAAACTATATTTTTAATTTGAACTGAGGGCAAAATCGTAATTTTGAATATGGGGGGCAAAATCATACTTTTTTTAACCGGGCAATAACATAATTTTAAACTGAAGATGAAATAATAGTTTTTGAAACGGGGCGAAAATACAAAATCGTCAGTTTTAGTTTGGGAGAAAAGCAAAAATTTATTTTGAACTGGGGCCAAAAATATAATTGTAATATGGGGATAAAATCATAATTTTGAACGGAGGGCAAAATCGTAATTTTGAGCGAGGGACAAAAACATAATTTTATTTTGAAGTGGGGGCAAAACCAAAAAGATATTTTAAATTAAGGACAAAACCGCAATTTTAGAACGAATATAAAACAATAAAAGGTGTTGATCCAATGGGCGAGTGCCATGCAGCTGCCTGGTACTATTCCTCTATTTGGGTTTTGTATGTGTAGGTAATGGTCACTTTTAAATAATTTATGTGTAAAAAATTTAACTCAAGAGAACAATAAACGTGAAATCATTAAAGATGGAAAAAGTTCGATATGCATAATATAAAAAGCAATGTCACCAATCCATATATAAAAGAACTAGGTTAAAACCCCGTGTATTACACGGGTTAAATAAATGTAATTTTATATATTAAATAATAAAAAGTTATATCTTTATGAACCTCGTATATTGTACGGGTTAAATAAATGTAATTTTATATATCAAATAATAAAAAATAGTTATATCTTTAAAAACCATGTGTATTAAATAGATTAAATAAATGTAATTTTGTATACTAAATACTAAAAACGTCGTATCTTTAAAAAACCCGTGTATAATCGGGTTGAATAAATCTATCAAATAATAAAAATATTGCATCCTTAAAAACCCCGTATGTTACACGTATTGAATAGATCTAAAAAGAGTTATATTTTTAAAAACCAAAACCATGTGTATTACACATATTAAATAAATGTAATTTTGTATATTAAATACTAAAAACGTCGTATCTTTAAAAAACTCGTGTATAGTCGGGTTGAAAAATCTACCAAATAATAAAAAAATTGTATCCTTAAAAACCCTGTGTATTACACGTGTTGAATAAATCTAATTTTACATAGCAAATGATAAAAAGTTATATCTTTAAAAACTTCGTGTATTACACGTGTTATATAAATGTAACTTTGTATAGTAAATAATAAAAAAAAGTTATATTTTTAAAAACTCCGCGTTTTACACGAGTTGAATAAATATAATTTTTTATACCAATTAATAAAAAATTATATTTTTAATAAATTAAGATAACATTTAATATTAATTTATTATTTATATATTTAATATAAGATAAGTAGGAAAGAGAGGTATTTGTTTTAAAAATATATTAAATTAACAATTTAGATTTGAGGATAATATTTTATTAAAGCATGATAAAATTTAATATTAATTTATTATTTATGTATTTAGTTAATATAAAATAAGTATAATTTTGAGAATACCTTCTATGAATGACACGTGTCCAAAACTTGGTTTCTTTTATTATAGTAGATAGATTGTCATCGTTGCAAATGCATCACTTCTAAGATATAAATAAGTTTTAAACACTTTTAAGATATAAAGATATATATAAGTTTTAAACACTTTTAAGATATCTATTCTAACTTCTAACTACTATAATAAAAGAAACCAACTTTTGGACACGTGTTATTCATTGAAGGTATCCTCAAATCTATATTTATCTCATTAAGTTAATAAATAATAAATTAATATTAAATCTTATCATACTTTAATAAAATATTATCCTCAAATCTAAATAGTTAATTTAATATATTTTAAAACAAATACCTCTCTTATATACTTATCTTATATTAAATATATAAATAATAAATTAATATTAAATGTTATCCTAATTTATTAAAAATATAACTTTTTTTTTTATTATTTGGTATATAAAATTATATTTATTCAAGTCGTATAAAACGCAGGGTTTTTAAAGATATATATTTTTTTTATTATTTGGTAGATTTTTCAACCCGACTATACACGGGTTTTTTTAAAGATACGATGTTTTTAGTATTTAATATACAAAATTGCATTTATTTAGGATATAATTTTTTTATTATTTGGTAGATTTTTCAACCCAACTATACACGAGTTTTTTAAAGATACGACGTTTTTAGTATTTAATATACAAAATTATTTATTTAATCTCTGTAATACACATGGTTTTTGTCACACCCCTATTTTCCACATGTCACCGGTGGGCCCGGTGGGGGTATAGTGACGTAGTTGATATCGTCATAGTCAAACAACACAATTCAAATGCACAGCGGAAGCAAAAGATAAATATATTACAATCCGATATAAAGTAATATCAAAGTATTACAACGGAAAGTAAAGGATCCACAGGCGGATCAAAGATAAATGAAACATTGTTCAACAGACTTTAGGCATCTTAAGCTTGCGAGACTCTTTATTGATGCTAGGAGTAGCCAGCCTATTCCGATTAGTACCTGCACTTAGCCTTTTTGGAAAATACGTCAGTTTTCACTGGTAAATACAATTTAACTGACTCATTTTGAAAATGTTTAAGAAAATTGATTTGAGTGCAAACGGCACAAAAGATTTTTATAACTTGGGATAATTATTTGAATATAATACTTGTAAAGAATTACATGTTTGTTATGCGTTCAGTTGCCCGGATCATGCCGGGTTAAAGACTATTAGACACACCACAGGTATAATGCCCACAAGGTTATTCCTTTAAGTGGGATACCAGTTTTTACATATGCAGCTGTCAGGTGTACGCCTACACCCCGTGCTTAGGTCGTGGTCATTTCATGAATGATGCCAAGGATATCCGGGACATGGTCATTAAACTCCCAAAGGAGTTAAACAAACAAAACAAATTTTTAAACGAGTCATCTTGATAATACTTAACCACTAATCGATTAAGGTCAAATGCCCGACCAAGCGGTATTTTATATACCGTACCCCAAGCCCGTATAAGGGAAAATAAGTTAAAAGTATTTACCTGAGCAAATTTATACAATTTATCCCAGCCGTATACCACCAAGCAAGTACAGATAGCTTTTACTGGGCTTCTAAATCTGGAACGAAGGTTTTTAATAACCTATTAGATTCCTAACGGGTCTTTAATTAAGCCTAAGCTTAGACCGGTTAGTTTTTAAAGGAGGATACGGTTCAATACGCATAATTATGCGAAGATCGGATTAGAATGTGGTTTGGACCCGACAAGCTTGTATACTTGTGTAATAAGGGTAAACTAAACACATTCTGGAATTTGAGATAAAAATGATAAGGTTTAACCCGTTTCGGCTAATTTATGCAAACTAGTTACATAAGCCGATCCGAACGTGAAAAGTGCGTAACGGGTAACCAAAAGAGTCATGAACAGGTTTCCTAAGTCAATATGCCTTGAATATGTTGTGATATCAGTAGGATACCTTCCATTATGCCCTAAACGAGTTTAAGACCTTTTTATGCCCCATAGGGGTATTTTGGTCATTTTAAAGGTTATAAAAGAGATTGAATATTATTTTGAGTTACAGGTCTGATTTAATCAGTAAATATACTTAATTTAATAAGTTATAACAGTAGGGTATCATATATATGTGAAATTTATTAATTATAACCATACTATGCACCGTAGGGGCATTTTGGTAACTTCACATAGGCTTAAAAGGTCAAAACTGAAAACCTGAGTTTAAAACTTTTCCTTACTGTTAAAATATAAAAATTTACTGAATATATCAGTAGGTATCAACCCTTATATGTTTAAAATAGTTTTGATACATACTATGCGTTAAAAACGCTTAAAAAGGCGATTTGGAGCCATTTCCGGGTTTTCAAAGGGAAGCTGATGTTTTTATTATTCTAGAAGGCTCAAAATATTTTATTTATCATATTAGATCAGTAGAAAAAGGTTTGGCATCAAAAGGATTTGTAAAACTCATTTTATAGCCCAAAAGGGTAAAACCGACAACTACCGAATCAAGCTTAGAACCCTATGTTATGCTCAGCCTAAAAATAAATAAAAATCTCCAAAAATCCCAAAATATTATTTTATATCAGTAGGTAAAAAGTTTGGTATCAAAAATTGGGTTTAGATAGGCTATACGCTAATTATGTCGTTTAATTAATAAAAAGCTTTTCATTTACGCTAATGAGCATAACTCCTAATATAGACCTCAAACTGATGTCAAATTTTAGGGACAAGTTTATAATTCAGTAGTGAAGGTTTATATCCTCTCACATTTTCAAAAATATCGTTTTAAGGTCAAAAGGGCATAACGGTCAACATTTAGGCATTTAACGGAAACAAGCATGAATTAGGATTTCTATGGAACCAAGTTGTATAACCTCGGAGGGTTATACTAACCTATAATATGTTCCTAATAGAATCCTAAGGCATATCTAAACTAAGCTAAATCGGGTCAGAATTGAAAGTCAAAGCAAAAGTCAACTTTTGCGACTTTCGGTTCCGAACCGAGCCTATACTTAGAATTGTCGGGTTGAATCATGCTTAGGCATGTTCAAATAATATTTACCAAGTTATTAAAGTGAGAAAACTGATTTTATGACTTTTATATTAATAGTTATGTATTTTATTTAAAACTAACCCGTTTGACTTTTATTTGACCCGACAATTTAACTAAGTAAACGTGGTAATTAGGAGGTGCCCATTTGAGGGTTTAACACCTACCTAATTACGGTCACGTAGCCATGTTCGTTGCGAACAATGGCTTAACCGTTTAAAAGTCAAAACGTTTATCGAAAATGCTTGACTTTCAGTTGTAACTGCTAAAAATTAAACTAAGCACGAAAGGACACTTACAAAGGGTCCAAGCAAGGAGGGAATTGATCTTGGATGTTCAGGTATGAAGCACAAGGGCCCCAACTTAGAACAATTTAGATCAAGGTGTGAATGAAAGCCAAGATCAAGTGGGTTTATATAGGATTTCAAGAACCGTTAGGATCGTTTCTCGTAACCCGTGCTTCAATCTTAGCCCTCCATGTGTGCCCATGGTTTCTAAATACAATGGGTGTTGAAAACCAGCTCATGGTATTGAGAATTTTACCTAAAAGCCCTTGAAAAATGACAAAAATGCTGAAAATATGAATCTGCCCAGACCTGGGCGTAGGCTACGCTGCAGGGGGCGTAGCCTACGGCCTGCACAGCTCAAACAAACTTTCAAAAGTGCAGTTTGGGTCCCTGCTTGCATAATAATGTGTTTCTGACTCATCTAAGGCCTGTTAACCTCAGTTGAAGGCTCTAACATGATGCCTAAATATAGGGGACATGAAACATGCTCATAAACATGTCGGATGTCGGTTCTTTTGGCCGTACGGTCACGTTGTTCGTCTAATTACGATGAAACACGGACGGACGCGAAAAACGATCCAAACTACGCGACGAATGGAATTTTATCAATCCAAACACTAAAATAAAATATTTTAGTGCTTACATAAATTTTTGGGTGTCCGGATATATTCAGAATGCAAGATATGCGCGAAAATGCAAACGTGTGCACTTTTTGACACTTTTAGTCCCTGCATGACGTAAAAGTTTATTTTATGCACCAAACACCTCTAAGCCTATATCTAAGCTATATAAAGAATAAATAGGGTATGTTTAACTCATGGCCATATTCCGGAAGGTCCGATATCCTACGAATTGACATACTTTTGCCGTTTGACGCAATTAGTCCCTTAATTGTGCAAAGTAGCGTGGAATGTCGTTTAATGACATCCAAGCCTTCCATGGCCCATAATAAGCATTCCCAAGCATATGTTTAAATATTACTATGCTCCCGTTCACTTAAATGGTCACCGAAAGGCGTAGATTCAAAAGTCGACGCTTTAGGTCCCTCTATTGCGCAAACTTGCGCATCTCATCATTTAATAGCATTGAAGCCTCATCTAATCCATATTAGGCATTCTTGAAAGTATTATTAAACATCACGATGCTTCGGGTTCGCTAAAAGGTCATTCAGAGGTGTAATTAAACGTATTGACACTTTTAGCCCCTTTAACTTGCAAAGTTGCGCGTAACTTTACTTATAGGCATAAAAACCTTAGACGGCCATTACTTGGCATTCCCGAGAGTATAATCAAATATCATGAGGCTCCCGGTTTGTTAAATGGTCACTCAGAGGTAAGAATTAACATGTTGACACTTTTAACCCTTTATTGCGCAAACTTCCAATTAATTACGCAAACGGCTACACTCGATTGACAAGTGGCTCATTTGTGAATATAATCATCGTGAGAGGTTATTTGGAAACTTATTTAGGTATGCTAACACTTCCAGTCCTTTTATTATCAAAGTTTTCGACTTTTCGAAAAATTAGTCCCTAAAATTCAACATTGGACCTTATTAGGGTTTATTACACGTGTCAATACATCATTGGACGTGATTTTACGAGGTGTTACATCCTCACCCCCTTAAAAGAAATCTCGACCTCGAGATTTGCTAAAATGCTGGAAGTACTTTTTGCCGCATAATGGACTTTAACTTCTATAGCATATCTGGAGCTTCTCCAAGCTCCCAATTTGACCTCTATAATAGGTTCATGTATCCTTTTTGAGGTTTCTTATCCTGTCGATCCGCATTCGATACAAGTTTATCATTATATCACAAGTCTGCCTACCGTTATGTGATAGTGCTTCTTGACTTATTGGCGGAACACATCCTTAAATCCTTAGTGTGTAATACATTGCGAGCCCCGCCAAGCTCCTTAAATAGGTTTTAGCTCATAAGCTATTTGATTTTTGATACATTCGATTCCTTCGAATGATTTTATATATTCAGAGCTTAACTAGTCTGATAATTTACAAATTGGCACACCCTTCCAGGGTGATATCTTTGTTGAACCTTATTCCTTAACAAGGACTTAGGAGGGTTGCTACTTTAATTAATCCCTGATTTTCTGCCGAATATTGGCAACTTACTGACGAATATGGATTTATATGATCTTATTCGCTATTTCCAAGGCAACTTTCAGATCTTGGTAATTGGATTTACCAATCTTTTGTCTAACAATAATTGTTTAACATTCCATCTATGCAAGGTCTCCAAAGGAGCAGCCTTGATATTTATATAACAACTATTATAGAAAAGCTTATCTTAAGGTGAGATGGTTATTCCAACCACTGCTGAAAACTAATCTTAAGGAATAGCTAATCCTCACAGTCAGTCGAACAAATCGACGATCCTGGGCAGCCGATGGAAATTCTTAATTGTTCCCTAATTAGGGTTGCGGTAATCAATGCATAAGCAAAATGAACCGTCTTTCTTAATTAACTATACCGAATCCTCGGAGTATTGAGTTAGGCTATATAAATTTTCTATTTCAAAACCTACTTAATCAAGGTTTCGATTCTTCCAATGATGGTACTAGCCGTCTTGGGGATTTCATAATAATACAACCCTAAATGGAATATAATTCTTAACTCTACTAGCCCTTCAGTAGGTAAACAGGGTAATCTTAGGAGAAGATAATCAAGATACAAGGAGGTTACAAAGATTTTCCAAATCTCTGGCTCCAGTTCATCCATCATTGCTTGCGTCAAAAGAGTCACACAATAATGTTACATGTCCACGAATTCCTTAATCGGAGACATTTGCTTGGAAACTTCCATTCTGGATATCTTCTTTGAATACCATTAGTTGACTTTAGTACCATATGACCATCGGGATATCTTTGTGGTCCCATCCATTAAACCTCCATACTGATCAGGCATGGAAGCAATCTATGGAACTTATTAAGATATACCAATCCTCATATGGCGCTTTTTATCATGCCGTCTGGTATTCGTAATCAATAGAGATGAAAGAGATATCAACTATATATGCTGACGCACTTCCTCTAGAGGGAGGATACTTCTAAAATTTTACGACTGAAGGTTTCTGACAAGAATAGAAGAAATGGTTCTTATGATTTTGCCTATTAACTTTACCTTACACTTAACATCTGGGGTTCATACAGGATAATTTCTTAAAGTTTGCTAAGCTTATGGTTTTATGAGAGACTTAGCAGTACCTGAAACCAAACGTAACTCCTAGCCATAAAATCACCATAAGGGATTTATCTGGTGTCATTATTAACGTGAACTACCTCTAATCATTCATCAGGAGGGTTAAACGCCTCCATTCTTAATCCTTTTAAACTTAGCTATAAAATCTTTGACAAACTTTAGGGCAGTCTCAGCTTTGACTGGTTATTTCTTAATCTATAAAACGTGAGCAGCTGAGGTAGATCCATATTGGATTTATAATGAGCAGGCTTTGAAACCTTAATGTGCCCTCTTATTGCCGGTGCTAACCACCAATAACTATTGCATTAAGCTTAGGCTTTGGGTAATTGGAATAGGGTATTATCCCAGCCAATGAATTAAAATTTGCGACATACTGTCGACAGTTTAGAACTTTTACGGTGAGAGTCAGAAAATTCTTATTCCATCTTTTTCCATTTCGATGCGAATAATAGGTCTTTCTAATAGGTCCTTAACACTTGGTCCATCCCATAATGTATAAGAGGATCTTTCTTGTAGACTTCATTAATGTCCTTACTAATTAAGGGTGTTGCCATCAAATGGTTGTGATGCATATCTAACCGCGTTCTTTTCAGCGTAACCGCTGACACACCTAATGGTTTCTACTTCATCCAACAATTTCCTGCAACCGATGGTCCCTTTTTATTATAGAAGTCTCTTGACTTCCAAGAGACGAAGTACTTTTAAGTACACCCAAAAAAATAATGGTCTGCTTGCCATATATATTCCTTTGTTGGGTTTATTCTTCGCATTTGAAGTATGAATGAAGCTCTTCTCATGATCAGCGACATGTGTTTTAGAGCAAACAACATTTGGCTTCTTGAACCTTTTCATGAATTTTCTTATAGCTTTTCTAACAGCTGCGTTATTCACAGTTTTGGCGATTAACTCCCTTAACATTGAGGTTTATATTTGATGCACCATTAACATTTGTCGCATTATAGCATCGCGACTTTTGTTTGTCTCCTCTGAGTTTCCGTACTCATAGCTTTGGTATTAAATACCAAATTCAACAAGTGCTTAGGCAATCTATACCTAGCGTCTCCTTGAATCGTCAAAGGCTCACCATAAGGAGTCTTGTTAACTACTTGCTTCTTATTACCCACAATATGGGCTTAGCTATAAGATGACCAATTCATTCCTATCACTATATCGAGTCCCTTTATTTCAACGGAAACAAGGACAGTGGAAAAGAGTGGTTCCTAATGGATATAAAACATCCATATAATATTACTGAAGCAGTCTCTGAGGTACCATTGGTCAATTCTACTTTAGACTTAACACTTAGAGTTTTAACAGGCATATTTAATAATTTACAAAATCCTTTGTCTACGAAAGACTTATCTGAACCTGAATTAAATAATACTCTAGCATGAGCGTTATTGATAAAGAAAGTATCTGTTGTGACATTGTCATCCTGAATAGCCACTTGAGCATCCATTTGAGAGCTTCCAGCTTTGGTCTTCTTAGCCTCCCCAGGCTTCTTGGTTTTATTTGGGCAATTAGTCCTGATATGCCCCTTCTCGTTGCAACCATAACAGGTTGCGTCCTTTATGTCTTGGCACTCCAAAGTCTTGTGCCCTTCCTTTTTACAAATCCCACAAGGCCTAGCTTGCGACTCTGAAGGGCATTTTCCTTTAATCGCCCTCTTTGGGCAGCGGGTCTTTATGTGCCCTTTCTCGCCGCAACCATTGCATGTGGCGTCCTTCAAGTCCTTGCACTCATGAGTCTTGTGATCCATTTCCTTACAAATTCCACATCCCCCAGTCTGTTCGTAGAAGCATTTTCTGAAGTGCTTCTTCTTGCAGGTTTTACATTTGGGTTTTGCCTTATCTGGCTTAGACTGGTTATAGCTTGAACCAGTCTTACCCTTTTTACAACCTTTATTTGGGGTATCATCGCACCTTCTCTTATGATCCTTCAACGCACGGTCCACAACGTTGTTTACGGCTATATCTATCATAGCCTGTAACTCGGTGCCCGTTAAATTCAGTCTTGCATCATCATTCTGATCAACTGGATGATTGCGAGCTTCAGAGGGGTCAGCCATGATGAAGCATTGAAGGCTATAAACCAAGTGGTAATAATTTGCTTAATTATATGGGGAATTTGTCGAACTTGACGATTAAATATCCATGGTGGGAAATAAACCATATAGGCCAATAGATAGTATTTAGTTTATTTGATTATGTTTTGCCTAGGTTTTTAAATAAACCATCTTTGGCGTTTAAATGGAATATAATCCTTCATATTTATTAGACAGGGGACATCAGTCACGACTGTCAATGTCGTACCGACATTTTATATAGCACAAGGGCTTGTTCCAAAGGACTTTTGATGGCGCAGAGGCTTTGTCACTAGGGAAATTTTAAAACATAATCAATGATTCCTTTGGATCGGAAAATTTATAATTCATTGTCTTGACAAGAAGTTATAAAATAAAACTATCTTTTTCATGTATACATCTTTGCCCGTAGGTATACATCCCAAATGGATGTTTTGATGTGTACATCATGTTCGACGTTTATTAGCCATGATTCCTAATGATCATTTATGCTAAATAAGGGGTTGGAAGATTTCTAATATAAGGATGACAAGTGTGATTTTATCGCATCACCTTTGTCAGGAGTGTTAACATGTTTTCAGATGTTAACAAGGATCTGAATCTTTTTAAACAGATTTTACCATCTTAGCCAGGTCTTTAATGACATTCAAGCTAGGTTATACCCTTTAAGATTCTCTTTTTTAATATAAATACTGGCAGGAAAGGAATGATATTTATTTTATTCAGGATTTTTATTATAATTATCCTGGATTTAATTAAAATATAACTATGGCACAAAAGGCCAAGTCACAAGGGCAATTTTAAACCATGATTTTGTAGAATCAAGGTATTTAGGCTTGAACGTTGTTCAGTGCCTTTTCTTGACAGGGAGTTGTAGGCTACGACTGTCTTTTGTCTTATATGACAATGAATATGGCCCGTAAGTATTACATCCTTAATGGATGCTTAAATCATAAAATGAGAAAGGATTTCGGGAGAATCCAGTATAAGGATGATTTATGCGATTTTATCGAACCGCGTCTGCCAGGATTGTTAACATGTTACAGATGTTAACAAGGATTTGAATCTTTTGAATAGGTTCTACCATCTTGGCCATGTCTAAAATGACATTTAGGCTAGGTTTTACTTTTAAGATTCTTTTTAATATTTAACGCAGAACAATCCTAAATTGAGATGTTAATAAGGATCTAAATCTAATTGAGGAACTACCATCTTGGCTCTGTCTTAAAATGACACCTGAGCTAGGTCTCGTCCTTTTTAGATTTTTGCCATTTTATAATAATGGTAGATCTTATAAAAGGAATTTAATTTATTTCATATATTATATTCATATACAATGATATAAATGAAATTTAGATAAAACATTCCAATAATTTTTAAAGGAGGTACAGAATTGCCCTAAGCGGGACTTGAAAGGAATAATGTTGTCCTTGAAGGGACTGAAAGATAAAAATGCCCTTATAAGGACTTACTAAGGAAACGAACTTCAGCAAAAGGAGTTTCTTCTTCATTTTATTTCTGAATGCTTTCTCCTTGGTTGCACGTTCATCCTGGTCGCAGTACGAAGCTCGGCCTTCCCTAGGCTTCAAATGGGGATAATTTCCCTTATGGCTTCTTTGCTTGGCGACATATTAGAATATATAGAATTGAAAACAATAATTCTCCGAATAGAGATGAGAGTATTCCTATGTTAAGTCTAGACTCAGAATGTTTAAGGAATGTGCTACTGTGTCATTGAGATTAAACACAAAAGTCTAGTGTTTAATTCACTCAATGTTGGCTCTGATACCAACCTGTCACACCCCTATTTTCCACATGTCACCGGTGGGCCCGGTGGGGGTATAGTGACGTAGTTGATATCGTCATAGTCAAACAACACAATTCAAATGCACAGCGGAAGCAAAAGATAAATATATTACAATCCGATATAAAGTAATATCAAAGTATTACAACGGAAAGTAAAGGATCCACAGGCGGATCAAAGATAAATGAAACATTGTTCAACAGACTTTAGGCATCTTAAGCTTGCGAGACTCTTTATTGATGCTAGGAGTAGCCAGCCTATTCCGATTAGTACCTGCACTTAGCCTTTTTGGAAAATACGTCAGTTTTCACTGGTAAATACAATTTAACTGACTCATTTTGAAAATGTTTAAGAAAATTGATTTGAGTGCAAACGGCACAAAAGATTTTTATAACTTGGGATAATTATTTGAATATAATACTTGTAAAGAATTACATGTTTGTTATGCGTTCAGTTGCCCGGATCATGCCGGGTTAAAGACTAATAGACACACCACAGGTATAATGCCCACAAGGTTATTCCTTTAAGTGGGATACCAGTTTTTACATATGCAGCTGTCAGGTGTACGCCTACACCCCGTGCTTAGGTCGTGGCCATTTCATGAATGATGCCAAGGATATCCGGAACATGGTCATTAAACTCCCAAAGGCGTTAAACAAACAAAAAAATTTTTTAAACGGGTCATCTTGATAATACTTAACCACTAATCGATTAAGGTCAAATGCCCGACAAAGCGGTATTTTATATACCGTACCCCAAGCCCGTATAAGGGAAAATAAGTTAAAAGTATTTACCTGAGCAAATTTATACAATTTATCCTAGCCGTATACCACCAAGCAAGTACAGATAGCTTTTACTGGGCTCCTAAATCTGGAATGAAGGTTTTTAATAACCTATTAGATTCCTAACGGGTCTTTAGTGAAGCCTAAGCTTAGACCGGTTAGTTTTTAAAGGAGGATACGGTTCAATACACATAATTATGCGAAGACCGGATTAGAATGTGGTTTACACCCGACAAGCTTGTATACTTGTGTAATAAGGGTAAACTAAACACATTCTGGAATTTGAGATAAAAATGATAAGGTTTAACCCGTTTCGACTAATTTATGCAAACTAGTTACATAAGCCGATCCGAACGTGAAAAGTGCGTAATGGGTAACCAAAAGAGTCATGAATAGGTTTCCTAAGTCAATATGCCTTGAATATGTTGTGATATCAGTAGGATACCTTCCATTATGCCCTAAACGAGTTTAAGACCTTTTTATGCCCCGTAGGGGTATTTTGGTCATTTTAAAGGTTATAAAAGAGATTGAATATTATTTTGAGTTACAGGTCTGATTTAATCAGTAAATATACTTAATTTAATAAGTTATAACAGTAGGGTATCATATATATGTGAAATTTATTAATTATAACCATACTATGCACCGTAGGGGCATTTTGGTAACTTCACATAGGCTTAAAAGGTCAAAACTGAAAACCTGAGTTTAAAACTTTTCCTTACTGTTAAAATATAAAAATTTACTGAATATATCAGTAGGTATCAACCCTTATATGTTTAAAATAGTTTTGATACATACTATGCGTTAAAAACGCTTGAAAAGGCGATTTGGAGCCATTTCCGGGTTTTCAAAGAGAAGCTGATGTTTTTATTATTCCAGAAGGCTCAAAATATTTTATTTATCATATTAGATCAGTAGAAAAAGGTTTGGCATCAAAAGGATTTGTAAAACTCATTTTATTGCCCAAAAGGGCAAAACCGACAACTACCGAATCAAGCTTAGAACCCTATGTTATGCTCAGCCTAAAAATAAATAAAAATCTCCCAAAATCCCAAAATATTATTTTATATCAGTAGGTAAAAAGTTTGGTATCAAAAATTGGGTTTAGATTGGCTATACGCTAATTATGTCGTTTAATTTATAAAAAGCTTTTCATTTACGCTAATGAGCATAACTCCTAATCTAGACCTCAAACTGATGTCAAATTTTAGGGACAAGTTTATAATTCAGTAGTGAAGGTATGTATCCTCTCACATTTTCAAAAATATCGTTTTAAGGTCAAAAGGGCATAACGGTCAACATTTAGGCATTTAACGGAAACAAGCATGAACTAGGATTTCTATGGAACCAAGTTGTATAACCTCGGAGGGTTATACTAACCTATAATATGGTCCTAATGGAATCCTAAGGCATATCTAAACTAAGCTAAATGGGTCAGAATTGAAAGTCAAAGCAAAAGTCAACTTTTGCGACTTTCAGTTCCGAACTGAGCCTATACTTAGAATTGTCGGGTTGAATCATGCTTAGGCATGTTCAAATAATATTTACCAAGTTATTAAAGTGAGAAAACTGATTTTATGACTTTTATATTAATAGTTATGTATTTTATTTAAAACTAACCCGTTTGACTTTTATTTGACCCGACAATTTAACTAAGTAAACGTGGTAATTAGGAGGTGCCCATTTGAGGGTTTAACACCTACCTAATTACGGTCACGTAGCCATGTTCGTTGCGAACAATGGCTTAACCGTTTAAAAGTCAAAACGTTTATCGAAAATGCTTGACTTTCAGTTGTAACTGCTAAAAATTAAACTAAGCACGAAAGGACACTTACAAAGGGTCCAAGCAAGGAGGGAATTGATCTTGGATGTTCAGGTATGAAGCACAAGGGCCCCAACTTAGAACAATTTAGATCAAGGTGTGAATGAAAGCCAAGATCAAGTGCGTTTATATAGGATTTCAAGAACCGTTAGGATCGTTTCTCCTAACCCGTGCTTCAACCTTGGCCCTTCATGTGTGCCCAAGGTTTCTAAATACAATGGGTGTTGAAAACCAGCTCATGGTATTGAGAATTTTACCTAAAAGCCCTTGAAAAATGACAAAAATGCTGAAAATATGAATCTGCCCAGACCTGGGCGTAGGCTACGCTGCAGGGGGCGTAGCCTACGGCCTGCACAGCTCAAACAAGCTTTCAAAAGTGCAGTTTGGGTCCCTGCTTGCATAATAATGTGTTTCTGACTCATCTAAGGCCTGTTAACCTCAGTTCAAGGCTCTAACATGATGCCTAAATATTGGGGACATGAAACATGCTCATAAACATGTCGGATGTCGGTTCGTTTGGCCGTACGGTCACGTTGTTCGTCTAATTACGATGAAACACGGACGGACGCGAAAAACGATCCAAACTACGCGACGAATGGAATTTTATCAATCCAAACACTAAAATAAAATATTTTAATGCTTACATAAATTTTTGGGTGTCCGGATATATTCAGAATGCAAGATATGCGCGAAAATGCAAACGTGTGCACTTTTTGACACTTTTAGTCCCTGCATGACGTAAAAGTTTATTGTATGCACCAAACACCTCTAAGCCTATATCTAAGCTATATAAAGAATAAATAGGGTATGTTTAACTCATGGCCATATTCCGGAAGGTCCGATATCCTACGAATTGACATACTTTTGCAGTTTGACGCAATTAGTCCCTTAATTGCGCAAAGTAGCGTGGAATGTCGTTTAATGACATCCAAGCCTTCCATGGCCCATAATAGGCATTCCCAAGCATATTTTTAAATATTACTACGCTCCCGTTCACTTAAATGGTCACCGAAAGGCGTAGATTCAAAAGTCGACGCTTTAGGTCCCTCAATTGCGCAAACTTGCGCATCTCATCATTTAATAGCATTGAAGCCTCATCTAATCCATATTAGGCATTCTTGAAAGTATTATTAAACATCACGATGCTTCGGGTTCGCTAAAAGATCATTCAGAGGTGTAATTAAACGTATTGACACTTTTAGCCCCTTTAACTTGCAAAGTTGCGTGTAACTTTACTTATAGGCATAAAAACCTTAGACGGCCATTACTTGGCATTCCCGAGAGTATAATCAAATATCATGAGGCTCCCGGTTTGTTAAATGGTCACTCAGAGGTAAGAATTAACATGTTGACACTTTTAACCCTTTATTGCGCAAACTTCCAATTAATTACGCAAACGGCTACACTCGATTGACAAGTGGCTCATTTGTGAATACAATCATCGTGAGAGGTTATTTGGAAACTTATTTTAGGTATGCTAACACTTCCAGTCCTTTTATTATCAAAGTTTTCAATTTTTTGAAAAATTAGTCCCTAAAATTCAACATTGGACCTTATTAGGGTTTATTACACGTGTCAATACATCATTGGACGTGAGTTTACAAGGTGTTACAGTTTTTAAAGATATAACTCTTTTTAGATGTATTCAACACGTGTAATATACGGGGGTTTTTAAGGATGTAATTTTTTATACTTGGTAGATTTATTCAACCCGATTATACACGGGTTTTTTAAAGATACAACGTTTTTAGTATTTAGTATACAAAATTACATTTATTTTGTCTGTGTAATACACATGGTTTTTAAAGATATAACTTTTTTTATTATTTGATATATAAAATTACATTTATTTAACCCGTACAATATACAGGGTTCATAAAGATATAACTTTTAATTATTTAATATATAAAATTACATTTATTCAACTCGTGTAATACACAGGTTCTAACCTAGTAAATATATAAACTAGCGCAACCATGAATATAAGAGTTACGAAATTAAGCATCAAAATAATATCCCAAACAAAAAAAAGGAAAATGAACAACCTAGAGATAAAATACTTGAAGATCATTTTAAAAGTCTCACTTTACATCAATAAATTTGTAGGTTGTATCGGAGTAAAAGAGATTATTATACTTAAACAATGATAAATAACGGTATGGGCACATGATTGAAAACTAATTCACGTTACAATTTTTTTTACTATCTTCTAGGGTGAGCAAGTTTAGGTCTGCACCAAAAATGACCGAGAATCGAACCGGAAATATACCCAACCCGACCCGAACCCAAGTACCTAGGTATTTAGATCGGTTCCAATTTTTCATATAAAATCGGGTCAGGTCGGTTCTCGGTTCTTTTCATGGTGAAACCCGACTTGGACCTATGGACCGGAACCGACCCTATATTTAGGGTAGTGAATCGGTTCTGTATTTTATGTTTGATCGGTTCTCGGGTCGGGTCGGGTAATGGTCAGGTAGGGTCGGGTTTTTCCTTTTGCTCACCCCTACTATCTTCTTTATAAATTAGTAGAGATCATCATTTAAACTTCTTTATAAAATGGTATGTATCCACCAACGACTTCTTGATCTTTATAAGGATTATCACTCTTCTCTCTAATCAAGGTAGGGATAACCTTAAAAATTACAACTTCTCTCTTAATTAGCTTTTATCTAATCTTGACAACCCGCAACTTCAGGTTAATACCTTAACCTAACCATGGTCAACTTAGACATACATTCATAGCACTACATTTAACTGAGGTTAAGTTAAATGAGTCTAAGTTCGTAATTCGGGGAATTGCCGCAACACAATGCATTAGTAATTCGGGGAATTACTGGATCACACACATGAAAACACTCGAACGTTGGTGACTAACGCGAATAATAATTAGGAACAAATGGTTTATACGAAACTTATGTGCTGCGTGACAAATACGTGAACTACATGCTTTAAATGTAAATTACATATTAATATGTGCCTTATGTAAAAGTTGCATAATTAGGGGTGCTTTGTGAGTAAGTTAGAAACTCTTATAAGCCACACAAAACCCTAAACTCCCCACAACTTCACTATACGGCAGTTTGTTTTCTCAAATCATTTCTCTCATCTTCTGGCTACTCAAGTCTCACACAATCATCTACTATCTTGATCTTTCCAATTCTCCTAGAACAATCTCTATATCAATCTAAGGTAAGTGTTCATGCTTTATGTTGAAAATCTTGTTCTTTTGATTCCAATGCAAAACCCTAGACATCCAAACAATCTGTGTTTTTGTTTCATGACTGATGAATGCGTGATAACTGCTGTAGACTGAATGAATGTGTAGTGATTGTTTGATGTTAGTGGTATTATGGACATGATAGAACTGTTAGATTAATTGATTTGATTCCTGACACTGTTGATTTCTGTGCGACTAGGGTTTTTGGTTCGTGGAAACCTTAAAGAATGGAATTTCTAATTTTCAGACTTTGTGAAGTCACAAAGTTTGTCCGCACTTGTTAGATTATAAGGTCCGCATTTGTTAAACCACATGAAATGTCCGCACTTAACTTGAAATGTCCGCATTTTTTAGGTTTACAAGTGTCCGTACATATCTAAGTTTATAAGTGTCCGCACATATTTAAGTTATAAGTGTCCGCACATATTTAAGTTATATGGTCCGCACTTGTGGATGTTAATAAGTCCGCACTTATTAAAGTATGTATAAGTCCGCACATGTTAAAACATATGAGGTCCGCACTTATTAAAGTTTAAAAGGTCCGAACTTAATTGATGTGTATAAGGTCCGAACTTTTTAAAGTTATATGGGTCCGAACTTAAAGGTTTTAAAAAGGGGTCATAACTTATAAGCTTTTTACCATGTCCGACCTTACTGAGTTTAAAAGGTCCGCACATATATAATTGTGTATATGATCCGTACTAGTTAAATCATGATCCGCACTTGTTGATTTCAATAGGTCCGCACTTACATATGTGATGTATACATAGTCCGCACTTATATATGTGATGTATACATAGTCCGCACTTACATATGTGATGTGTACAATGTCCACACTTACATTCATGGTATATACAATGTTCGCATTTACATATATGATGCACATGATTGTCCGATTTTATATATATGCAATATAAGTGCAAGATGAGTGGGTTCCAAATTTGTTTAAGGGTTAAAGGGGGTCCAGGTTTACCTTTATGCTGAATCCAAGCTTATATGGTGATTAGGATAGTCAGGGTTTGCTGTTTATGTGTTCTAATGTTTAATAGATGTTCAGGGATCAGGACTTAGTAAGTGGTATTAAATCTGAATTATTGTCACCAACTAGGGAAACCACTATGTGTTAAACATGATCAACCTGATCACTTTAACATTGTTGTTTGGACACTAGGGTATTGCGAAACCCTACTCGTATATTTACTTACAAGATAGATATTGTACCGTAGGTCGCTTGTAACAGACCTAACACTTAATTAATGTGTAGAGGCACGTTAACGCATACCGAGCAAACCAAGGTGAGTTCACTACTTTTTCACAAGCATGCGTCCCGGGGGGACAAACAAACTACTATTCCTGGGAGGAATACTTTTCAATGTTTTGGTTTAATTTCGATGTTAGTTAATAAACTCAACTCTATCACGAAATTCCCTACTTACATACCGAGCTAGTTGCCTGGGAGGCAACGAGGTATTAGTTGATAGCGCTATTAGGCCTGAGAAACCTCACACCGTATCTGGGAGGATGGGCGTGAACTAATGACCTTAAACACTTTGATCAATGATGATAGACATTGATGAGGGCACCAAAAACGAATAGTCAATCGGTACAGAGTTTATTATTCGTAACATGTCTTTAAACTAAACACCTACATGATTTTCTTTAAACAAAACTGTGAACTCGCCAACTTTATGTTGACACACTTTTTCTGCATGCTTGCAGGTCGTTAGATACATCATGCTTTGGAACTTGCTGTCTGGAGAGCGGGAAGTGTCATGGGGTGCGCCACTTGAGGAAACACTTAATATTTTGCAACCTAAAATGATTTGGTTTTTAATTATGTTTAAACAATACAATTGCTTCCGCTAAACGTAAACCATGTTGAAACATTATTTATGAAACTGCACTATTCATGTTGGACATGATGTTTGTATAATATTATATACTGTTAGTTCGACATGATTTGTGGCTAGATCCTGGTATGTCACACGCCTCACGGTGAATTCTGCAGGTAGTATTTTGGGGGTGTGACATAATCAATAAAAATACCAACTTTAAAACTTCGCCCCCAATGTTTTTCTATTATTTTTTTTGAACGACAAATTTGGATCACTGGCAGACCAGTAGAGTATCATCGTGTCACCAGCGGAACCATCCTCTATCTCCACTAGGCAATAATGTCTATACACAAATTTAGGTTGAAATCCAATAAATCTAGGAAAAACCTTCTTGTAGAAATCGAACCCAAAAGCTAATGGTCTCTAAAACCTTATCTCACCAAAAAAAATACCACTAGAGTATAATACCAGAATCCAATGCTTTTCTCTAACTGAAATTGAGAACACCTTTAGAACTTCTCTTAATATTTGTATGGACCACCACTCATAGAATTATTATTTAAACATGTTCAGTAACACTATTTTAAGTGGTTAGAAGGAAAATTGAAATATGAGAGTATTGGTGAAAATTGTCAATTTTGACTAATTTTATATGATAAAAGATTAAATACAAATACCTTATTATACAAAATGTATGAATATGGTGAAAAGGTAAAAAATACGGTGACATTTCCATAATTATTTACTCGTAGAGTAATTATCAAAATTACCCTACAAATGATCTTGTAGAGTATCATAATTACTCTACAAATGATATTGCATGGTAATTTTGATCTTGTAGGGTTATTTTGTTGAGTATCTTAATTACTCTACAAATTACCTTGTAGAGTAATTTTAAATTGTATGTTGTTTGATAAACTTGCAGAGTAATTTTGATATACTTGTAAAGTAATTTTGATAATTACCCTACAAGATCATTTTACAAAATTACCCTACAATATCAAAATTACCCTACAAGATCATTTGTAGAGTAATTTTGATAATTACCCTACGAGCAAATAATTACGAAAATGCCAACGCGTTTTTTTTTTTCATGCATTTCGTGCTGTACAATAAGGCTCTTTATACGTGAACTTAACTCAATGTTATATTTGCGGCCAGTTTGGCCAATTATAGTTCTAATTAGTTTAAATCAATGGTAGAAAGTTAGAAACATGATATACCTATGATAATGACTTTGATATAAGTAGTTTGTTGTTGTGCTTTTCTTTTTTTTTTTGCAATAATTGGTATTCAACATGTTGTTAGATGCTTACCGTTGTATGTGTCGAGCTATAATAAGTCTTGTGCAAATGTGAGCGTTGGTCCCTATTATAAACCGAATAACGTTTTGATGAAAGCGATGTTTACAAAGTTGAACGCATCATTTTTTTCAACATTTATAATTCACCACAGAAAATATGCATAATCTAAACAATATCAATTATTAACCCTATTACATATACAAAAAATGTGTTAGTGGGTCAAGTCACCCATGTTAACAAATTTGTTTTTACATATTGTAGAACCCACACATCTAAATATAAATCATATATAAACGAATAACACATAAGTTCATAAGTTAAAATGTTCAAAATATCGATGCACGATGTATCAAAGAAAATATCATCTATTATGATTATCATAAGATTTAGAAGGTACTCTTACAACATATGGCATATAATAAGTCCAAGGTGACAATGATATTGACAATTTAACCCGACAGTTTTGATTTTAACGTAAATGGACCCGACTGAATTGACTACTACAAAAATGTATGGTCCGCAATTAGTAAAGTTGATTGTCATTGATTCCTTCATTCCCCACTCATATCCAATTCTCAATTATTTTTATTATATATTATGTTTATAAAAGGTCGATTTTTCCTATACAAAGTGGGTTTTATGGGTAAAACACATAAATAATCTAG
This sequence comes from Helianthus annuus, assembly GCF_002127325.2. Lineage (NCBI taxonomy): Eukaryota > Viridiplantae > Streptophyta > Magnoliopsida > Asterales > Asteraceae > Helianthus > Helianthus annuus. The sequence goes on along the minus strand of NC_035442.2, from coordinate 8,663,665 downwards.
CTTATAACAACTGTATTATACGGAGAGAATATATGCGTCTAGTGGTTCCGGATTCACCATTCTAATGATTTGATCATTAATTGAGTTTGATCATGCTTAATAGTATCATTCTAATGGTTTGGACACATCATTAGTTTGTCATGCACAATCCTTCGCCTCCCCAATCATGTACAATTCTCAATAATCCCACTATATATAAACAAATTAACACTTTTTAAACCCTATTTTCACCATTATCACCCTTCGTCGTTTCATAACTTCTCTACTCTCATCCAACATATAATCACATGATCAACATTTGCAAGATCAACACCTTCTTTGGTTTTGATGGAATCAACAATAGTGATGAAATGTGGAATGTTCGAGACCCAGGTTCCTCTTTTGATACCGATGTCGAGTATGGTATGTTCATATACCCAAATGAACTAGATCCCCTATTTTGGTTAGATTATCTGCTAATGGTGTTTTCCTTTTGTTTTCATTTTGATTTCAGCTAATGAACCAGTCCTTTTCACATTAGAGTTCCATCATAGAGGTGAACTGACTGATTTTCTAGAAATAGGATTCACCAAGGGTAAAGTCTCATATGTTGACAAGGTTATAACGCTGATTTATTTTATGTGATTTTGTTAATGATATGGTGTATGAGCTTGGTTATGCAAAAGATGACCTAGATGGATTAAGATTCAATTTTAGGATACCATGAGAATGCTAAGAATTTAGGTTAAGACCATTGCATTGGGATAGTTATGTGCTTACGCTACTTAATTGCGTGCACACTAACAAGGTGATTGAAGTGTATATTGAGCATATAAGTGGTAATACTCAAGTAGGTGATGCATAACAAGCCGATGCTATAAATTTAGGTGATTTGACACAAGCTAATGTTGAGGGTAATGATAAAGAAGTTGAGGGTACTAAAAAGGAAGTTGAGGGTAAAAAACAAGAAGTTGATGGTAGTTCTTGTTTTGGTCAAAAATTACCTAAGCAATTTTGTGATCAAATTTGTAATGTGAGGTAGTGTGCTAATCCATAATTGGATGTGATTAATTGTAAAACAAAAGTTGTTATCGGTTTAATAAATGAAATTTCTAAGTGTTTTTGACCAAATATAGTTTGTATTGCTAAAAATACTGCTTAGGATATCAGAATACGACATAGGATATTGATATTGAAACAATAAATAAACAAAAGAAAACAAGCGATCTTAGTGAGTAAACCCATTGATCTATGTGGATCGTCGGCACAAAACCTCGGGAGACAACTATAAAAGTCATCTACCTCAGTCAATATTATTGAAAATAATAAACAAGGTACAACTCGAGAACTGGATTGATTGATGATACAATGATTGCTTATGTCTGAGTGTTTGTGTGATTTCGAATGTGTAATATGCAAAAAAGGAACGAGTGAGTGTGAGATTGTGTATAAGCAGTGTTTCGTAACCCTCTAATCGATCACCCAACCTCATTATTTATGAGATAAGACCTAACAATCTGTGTGATATTCTAGGGGTGCCCTGGTATATTCCCTTGTGAACGTTGGAGGCTTGATCGACGACTTCAACGGTCACATTTCTTCAACATAATGACCGAGTGTCACACCCCAACCGATGGCGGAAACATCGGGGCGCGGCAGTAGGCGAACCAGATTACTCAAGAGAATCCATAACAACTACATATTACCAATATTTGTAACATTCATTGTCCCATACCAAGGAATAAATATTCAACACATAATTATTACAGACAACGAGTTCTCAAAAGCAAAGCAAGTCCGACAACCTAGATTTCTATTAGTGGAGTTTCTAGACTGCCTATCTTGATTTCAGCATAAGATTCCATTAACTTGTCACATACGTTAAAATAAAGTCAATACATAAAATGTAAAAGTGAGTACACAAGTTTGCATAGCATATAGTATGTAAAGCGTTTACGCATAACCAGCATGTAACACGCAACGGGTGAAGCATGTAACTATCAAACAATGATACAACCTAACCACGAGACGGCGTTGTAGAGTATGCGCGACACATGTTCAGCGAACGTGAAGTAAAGTAATGTGATCCCTAGCAACCCCTGTCCACGACAGGTGCTGAGTCCAAACTATAGTACTATCATTGCTAGAGGCGGTCTAGTGTAACACTGTATAAGCTTAGTACAAGCATTCAAATCACGTATAACATGCGGGAGCGGTTAGCGTTTAAATTGTTTGAGTTGTGTGTTGTGTTTTGATATAGAACGTATGTAACACCCAAAAGTGTGTTAAACGAAAATGGGTTCGAGTATACTCACAGTGCATGTTTAACGAGTAAAAACTGTCTAGGTTGGATTGAAGGGAGCGCGTTGAGTTAGCCTGAGCATGAGAACAGAAACATAAGTCCTCTAAGTGTTAACATTGTCGAAATCAGAAAGTCGAACGAGATAAGTGTTTAACAGATGATCCAAATGGATGGGTTCCATCTGAGCGGATGGCCATTCGAGTGAGATGTGATTGTTTGTGAAATCGTTAAAATTCGAAGTTTAGTCAAAAGCGTTTTAAACAAGGAATAGTATAAGGGTCAGGTCATCAGGTCGGATGGTCATCCGGACGGATGGCCATTCGAACGGATGGCCATTCGAGTAGGCTGTGACCTGTAGTTGGAGTTTTCTTGTAAAATTTTCTAAGTAAAAGTTTTGAGTTACGGAGACGGCATGACGACGTGTCAAACAACGGAAACGTACCAAGTCTAGTGCATTCGGTCGGACGGTCTCAGCCAATTCGGTAAAATACACTGTTCTGGATGAGAATTCATGTTTGACCCGTTAATCGGTCCATCTCTCCGGTGGAAATCAGTTTTCAACCGGCTTTCGACTAAGGAACGAGTCGAGAGTCTGATTGAATCCAGATTCCATCAATTTTGTGTAGAAAAGTGGAGAAAAGGTTGAAAACAGATGAAAAAGTGTTGAAATCTTGTTGAGATTAAGTTAGAAGTGTGAAATCCTTTAGATCTAGAACCAATCTCGATCAAATGGTGTTCCTTAACGGTTTGCCTTAGCAAAACGGGTGAAAACCACCTTCAAGAGGTCCAAATTAGTCGATTTCGAAGAAAAGTTAGTGTTTATATGTGGCTTTGATGAAGAAGATGATGTAGAAGTGATTAGAGAGGAAGATTTGAGGAGAAAAGCTTACAAAATGGCCTTGAATTGCGATTGAGAGCGACTGAGGGCGTGTGAGCGGATGGAAGTGTCAAATCAGAGAAATGAGGGTGTACGACTGTATTTATAGAGGTAGGGCGGAGGTTTAAGTCGGCAACGAGTGGCGATGTGTCGGATGGCTCGTCCGATCGAATGGCCATCCGGTCGGATGGTCATCCGGGCGGATGGTCATCCGAGCGAATGTCCATTCGGACGGCCGTGTTGTGTTTTGCTAGTTTTCCAACTTTGGTTAGTTTGTTAAGCGTTGCATTGCGTTTAATCGAGTTGCGAGTAAGCGTTTGAGCGTATAAGCGTTGCGTTGATAACCACATAACATTTAAACAATTAATCACACAATTAACACGCATAACGTAAGTAAATCCGCGTTTCGAGTCTGCGTTGAGTTTGCGTTTGCGTTGTGATAGCGTTTAGTCTAAACAAGCGATGTAATATGCGATAAAATGCGTTTAAGTAGTAAGCGTTGTAAATAGCGTTTAAAATGTGATAACTGCAATTTGAATAAGCGTTGTAATAAGCGTCTAAAAATGCGTTGAAAATAGCGCTGTAGTATGCATTTAAAACACAGTTTAGCCCGTAGCGTTAATCGAATCCCAAGAGTACAAGCGGTTACAAAAGAAAAGACATCGACAAGTAACGATCCGAAAAGTCAGGTTGTTACACCGAGTTTCATGGTTGACTTGGTCTTTCGTAATAGTCCTACGTATATTAATGATATGTGCAAAAATAAATTAGTCGAAAATAAGAAACGGGTTCAGAAATTAGAATATCAAACCTACCAAATATCTCGGATAGTCAGTCATGATCCAGAATATTGGTCAAAATATTCACCCATAAGAAATTTCCCCAAAAATAGGATAGTTGGTATATCTATATCCTAGGTGGTCTATTTTTTCAAACTAACTCGAGTGTTTTCAGGTGCATGCAGAAGGATTAGACCCAGTGCAACTTCCCAGATGCAAAACGATGTCATTTGTAAGACCCTTACTACTGCTTAATAGTTTTCGTATAGGTTTCGACCATAATTGTGTAATTAAGATTACACAATACATTTGAAAAATACGGGTTTATTGAAACATTTTCGGATTTAAAACAATACAACATAATGTAAATGAGTTCGTCGTTTAAAAATGACGACGGAACATAGTGCGGAAGCTTGTATCTTGATCGTGTTCGGTTCTTTATTGAGTTTGATCGTCATCCGACATCCCAAGATGTTCCTACATTTCATAAACCATGAAATGATTAGTCATACGAGCTTATAACGTGTTTAAATCAAGTCCGAATATCAAAACGAACAAGACACAAAATTTTTTCCAGTAACAGAGCCCCTCATGGGGCGCGACTGTAACATCACGTAAAAACGTGTCCAATTATGTAAAAACACGTGTCCTAAACCCTAATCATGTGAAAGATTGAGTTTGAAGGACTAAAGTTGTAAAACGATGAAATTATGTAAGCGAAGGGACTAAAGGTGTCAACATGCCAAAATTGTGCCTCTAAATGACCACATACGAAGAATATATTCTTAAACGAGTAATTAATTGGATATAAGAAGCCGTTTGTGAAAATAATCGAAAGATTACAAACTACAGGGGTTAAACGTGTCAACATGTTAATTCTTACCTCTGAGTGACCTTTTAACGAACCCGGAGCTTTGTAATATTCAAATATACTCTCAAGAATAAGTGATATAAATTTCACGAGGTTTCAAGATCGTTATGTGTTGTTTACGCGAATTCCCAAGAATTAGGGTTTAAAGTGTCTTAGCCCCTTCTTTAGTTCAGTTTTATAATTTAAAACCGAAAATTCAAAGTTATCGTAATCTGACTTTGACCTTCGGTTTAAACTCAAATGGTCCAGCTACTGTTCAAAATAAATGTGGTTATGTGACCATAATTAGGGAGGTGATTAACCCTTAAAAGGGCACCTCCTAATTATTTCGTTTGCTTAGTTAATTGTCGGGTCAAACTATTAAGTTAAAAAGTCAAACTGATCAGAATTTGAAATAATAATCATAACTAACAATGCAGAGGTTATAAATTATATTTTATCACCCTAATAACTTGGTAATTATTATTAGAACATGTTTAAGCATGTTCAACCCGACAATTATCAATTTAGGGTCGGTTCACAACTGAAAGTCGCCAAAGCTTGACTTTTGCTTTGACTTTCAGTTCTGACCCAATTGAGCTTAATTCTTCCATGTTTTAAGCTTCCATTAGGACAACATTATGTTGTAGTATAACCCTCTGGAGTTATCTTACCTGGCCCTTAGTATTCTGAATTATATCCTAATCTCCGTTAATATGCTTATAAATGCCCATTTTGCCCTTTTGACATATAAACGAGATTTTTAAAAATGTGAGAGGGCAAAAACCTTTATTACTGATATATAAGTATGTCCCAAAAATTTGACATCAGTTTCTGGTCTCAAACAGAAGTTATGTTCGATATCGTAAATTGAAACTTTTTATTAATTAAATTGCGTTATCTTGCATAAGGCATGTTTAAGCATGGATTTTGACCCAAAACTCATTACCTAATGTTAAGATATTATTGTTAGGGATTTTTAGGATTTTTGGTCAGATTATAAACTGACCATATCATTGAGTTCTTGTATAATCCGGTAAATGACGATATTACCCTTTTCATGCATAAAATGAGATTAACATATGATTTGAATGCCAAACCTTTTCCTACTGATATTATACGTTAAATAAAGTATTTTGGACACTTGAGACTGATCAAAATCTCATATTTCCATAAACATCTTAATTATCGTCAATTAGCGTTTTTTACGCTAATTAGGTGTATAGTATGGTTTAAAACCATATTTAACACCTAAGACTTGTTACCTACTTCATTTTTAAATAAATTTTAATATTATTACAGTAGGTATAAGTCATGAACTCAGACTTCCAAAAATGTCCTTAAAAGCATATGTGAAATGACCAAAATACCCTTTCGGGGCATAATTTGGCCATAAATGGTAAACCTCACATATGTATGATATCTTACTGATGTAACTTGATAAAATAAATATTTTTAATGAATGTTTTAGACCAGAACCTCAGTTTACTATAAAATCTCTTTTATAAACATTAAAATGACCAAAATATCCCTACGGGACTTAAATTGGTTTTAAATACTTCTTGGGCATAAATGTTGACATCCTACTGATGTATTAACACATTTTAAGCATAATAACATATGAGACCTGTATATAATTCATTTGGTTACCCGTTATGCATTTATGCGTTCGGTTCGGTTTATGTAGCTAGTTTACATAAATTAGCCGAATTGGGTTTAACCTTATCACTAAATCTTCAAAATCCAGAATGTGTTTAGTTTACCCATATTATACAAGTATCCAAACTTTTCGGCTCTAAATCACATTCAATTCCGATCTCCGCTTAATCTAGCGTTTAGAACCGTTAAGTATCTTTCAAACTAACCGGTCTAAGTCTTTGACTTAAATAAAGACCCGTTAGTATCCTAATAGGTTAATAAACCTTCTATACAGATTGAGTAGCTTTGGTAGAAGGTACTTTCATAAGGTTTTGGGAATATACGGCTGAGTTACATCCTTACACATCTAGCTCAGGTAAATACTTTTAACTTATTTTCCCTTATACGCGCTTGGGATACGGTATTATAATAATACCGCTTGGTCGGGTATGAAATCATTTAATCGGATTGTGATTAATAAATTGCATAACCCGTTTTAATCTGTTTTGTTTGATAACATAAACATTGGGGGTTAATACGACCGTGTCCTGGATATCCTCGGCTCATTTCATTTGAAAATGGCCACGACCTATGCACGGGGTGTAGGCATACACCTGACAAATGCAAATGCTAAATAACCCACATGTTGGGAATAACTCCTCTGTGGGTTCTATAAGTGGTGAGTCGGTTAATCATGACCGGCTTCCAAACCGGCCCCATATTTATGACAAACATGTAAAACTGTATACAAGACTTCATTAAAGATTGTCCCAAGTTATAAATGGTTTGTGCCTTGTGCACTTAAATCAATTTTCATAAACTCTTTTCAAACGAGTTGGTTAATTGTATTTACAAGTGTAAACTGACGTATTTTCCAAAGACTAAGTGACAGGTACCTCACGTAATTAGGCTGGAGCTACTTGGTGTTAAATAAGAGGATCTTGCAAATCCTTAGATGCCTGGAGTCTGTTATTTCAGTTTCTTTTATTTTATTTTATGATCCGCCTGTGGATCTCTATTACAACCAAGTCTGTATATTCTTTTATTTGGACACTAGGGCACTATGGTTTGTAATAGTATTTATTCACCAAGCCTTCCGCTGTGCTATTGTATTATGTATATTGACTATGATGATATCAACTACGTCACGATACTCCCCACCGGGCCCACCGGTAATATGTGGAAATATCGGGGTGTGACAGCGACAGAGTCTTCCCCGGCTCTCACGGGGCGTGACAACCGTCGCGTTAAGCGACGGCAACCCTGCTTCATCATCGCGTGACGGGACAACCCCTTTTTGACAGAAAGATTATTCAACTGGTGCTGCACATTCCCAGCTATACTATCTCAAACTTGTTTTGTACTAAAACTTGCATAACTTTCAATATACATATCTGTTTTACGAATCCGTTTCTTCCTACGAGATCGTAATTTAATTCTCCATCAAATGGAGTTATCAACCGACATCTGAATACACAAAATTCTAGATTTCAAGACCTCGGCTTAAAATTAAACTTTGAAACTTTTGACCCGTTTCATGATCTATTAACCCAAACTTGTTTCTCAATTATTATAAAACCATATACTACTTATTTAACTCCAAATCTTTAACTTATACTTAATCCTTAATGAATTACGCAACCAGTTTTCGAGTTATGCGCGTAATTCATTTTGACCCGTTTAGAGGATTTTTATGCATTTAACCATCAATCTTGCTCTTCTCTTTTCACACTTCACATTTCCACATTAAAATATCTACTTATATTCCACCATAACTATTATTGTGGTGGATTTGCTATAATAAATCAATTATCCCGAATATTACCCTTCGGTTAGTCATTTTACAGAAAAGACTCATTTTAGGCGTTTAACCCGTGAAGGATTATGCCTATAACTTTTATGTCCATCTAAGGCTTACATTATCATAATACATGTTTCTAAACAACCCTTAAGGGTCGTTTGCCTGATTTATCCATCAAGGGCGTTTTGGTCAACTTTAGTCCTTCCTTTTATGACGAAGGTCTTTCACTAAGATAGTTGACCAACATTGCACGTTTAACTATAAATCTTATATACGCGTACCTGGCTCGAGTCAACATATAGACCCGTTTTATACCTCGCTTTTATTAGCCGCTACTTTATAGCGACGCAATTATCCAATTGCTATTCGCTCCTGTGAATATATGACTTGACAACCAAACATTAGTCGATATTGTCAAATGGTGTTATCACCACCATTTGACCCGTTTGGCCTAAATGACCAAACATTTATATTTATAAAAACATGGTATTTAATTTCCAATTCACGCATCCGACCCATTACGGATTTTACCACAAGATCCTTTTTCATAAATTCTTTTTCTTACATATTTAACCCATTTTGGCTTACGCCATGGGTATCCTTTTAACCTCAACTTACATTAGTCAACACTTGACTAAATTTCCATTTTACCCCTTTTTCTCATTACTAGTTACACTATAAGGTAACCTTAAAGAAAACTCATTAAATCTTAATCATTTCATTACTAATCACCATTTCTCCCCTTTTACCATAAACCATGGTTTTTATCATTTATATTTGTTCCGACCCGTATCATTCGCGTCGGAACCCATATTTCGGATATTACCTTTGTCGTATTTATAGCTTATAAAATAAATACGTATCCTACAAAAGGTATAAGCTTTACTTACCTTGCATCCAAACTACGCTTTTCTTCCATACTTAATTTGTTTGACCTGCTTCCTTCCCAAGCTTCCACCTAGCTTGTTAAGCGTCAAACTATCATTCATCATTCACAAGGTGGTTAGATTAATCATAGTTTAATACGATTATTCCACCTTACACATTTTATATCAAAATCATCATTCATCGTATTATAGGTCAGTTTGACTTTTTAAAATTTCTACATATCAACTAATAGATATCATGATTTCAAACATCCATATACATGAATAAAATCACTAATTTCATCATAATATACTTAACCCATTTCATGGCAACTATGAACATATACTTAAACTCATAATTTGTTCAAGTATCCTTTCTAATACTACCATCCATGATGGTTTTAAACATGATTATATCATAACTTTATCATATTATCAAAACCAACTTGATAATCTACTTGTTCATCACTTAGAAGTAACCTTACATCAAGTACTTCATAATTTCATCATATCTAACGAAATTGGGCATACATAGACATCTACTTTCATCTTTGGATCATAATCCATCAATTTATTTGCAAGTAACCTACTTGTCTGGAATTTCAACTTTAACCAATTTAGGTTTTACGACATACCTTATGATCCCCTTGACTTAGTGATCGTTTATATGTGTGTTCGTGCTTCAATTCGGGTCTTGAATTGACCTTCAATTTTGGGTTTTGAGCTTGAACAAGGGTTTCACCCCTTGTTTCTTTCTCCTGGCCGTACGCACACACACACTTAATGTGTGTGTTGTGTCTAATTTTTGTTTTTTAATAAAACTAATTTACCCACTTGGCCATATTAGTCCCTCATGTTTCATTTTGATCAAATGAAGCTATAACTCATACTTTATCACTTAATTACACATTACTAACTAGGTTAATTATTCCTAGTTAACTTAGTTGGTTCAGGGAGTTGTAACCCGTTTTATTTTAAGTCCCGTTAACTCGAGCCTCTTATAAACTTTATCTTCTCAATGCGTTTATTCTTCTTTTTAATTAACATTAAGATTATTTATTTAAATCATAATATTTACCGGGTTAATTTTTACCACTAACGGTATTTCACCCGTTCATTATTATTAACGTGGTTTGACTATCAAACCCATTTTCGGGGTGTTACAAGTCTACTGTCACAGTCCCGACCCCACCCTGGGAGCGGGAGCCGCGGGAAGTCAAGTGGTACCGGTGGTTATTTTGAAAAATATTGCAGCGGAAAATTTCATCAGGACCGTGAGTTAGGAAAATACCAGAGTTTAGAAAACACCGGATTTTATTTATTAAAAAGATAGGGATAAACCCATGTTTTGCAAAGGTAGCTTTAATATGGGATAAACCCGAATACATAAAACAACTTTTCTTAATCTAATTTAACTGATAAAATAAGCCACTTCTGTAAGCCTGTTGGTGCCGTATCACAACTCTTATTCCAATCTACTGTATTCACCTGAAACGCGTTTTAAAAACATTTGGTCAGCAGGAAATACTGGCGAGTACATTCAATTTGTACAAAAGACACATTGTTATAATATACAGTATTAAGAGCGATTACAATTGTTTCTATCTTATAATTATCTGACCGAGTTGTCACTCGACCGGATCTGTGACTGTGGTCATATCACTAATGGGTCCGTTCACCCAAAAGTGACGTTTATCACTATTTAGGTCTGTTCACCTAATAGTGATGCTTGATAAGTAGTGTATACAAAACCCCACATACATGCAGTAATTTAAGATAACAAAGACTTAATCACTATAAGTATAACATGAAAACATTTAGGGTTTTGGAAAGCACTTTAATAAAAATAGAATGACTCACCTTGTTAGCATATAGTCTTGATTAAACAAGCCTCTTGATTCTAAGCATTCTGATAACTAAGCATCTACTTTATAGTTCTGAATCTTCTGATGTTTAAACATCTTATTTGATAGTAAGTTTATGGATCAGAGTTTTTCTGATCGTTAAACATTTAATTTAACAGATTGGAATACGTTTTAGTGTAAAACCATATCAAACCTAATGATGGTCACGAGATCAGAACCTTAATGTAGGATCGGGGAATCGATCAAAACGAGTCGATCAGAAGAGTTCTAGACCAAATCAGAGGCGGAATTCATTGATTTGATCTTCAATCAGCTTGATATACACTTAGAAGTAGATTAACTGTCGATTGTATTGATATAACAACTTTACACGAGCTGGAGACACTTCGGCAGAGCTTCGCTACCGGAATCAGAAAGTTACAAATGAAATCCCAAGACCCTCTATTTATAGGAACAGCCAGATCGCATGAAACAGTCCACACGAACTGGTGTCCAGTTCGCACGACCTGGCCAGGTCGCACGAACTGGTCACCTCGCACGAGGTGGCTTGTTCCGACCTATTTCTCGTTACTTTCGTACAACGTGTCTTGGTCTATCTATCTAGTTACAAGACTCGATACAAGACGAAGTCAACAGACATATGCACCAACAAACTCCCCCTTGGATGATGACGAATCTTCAGTGTGTCGAGTCTTCAGTCTTGATCAGTCTTGTAGGATCGGATTCTGACCCGAACGAGTCAATCAGAGGAGTTTGATCAGATACAGGTGCGGAAAACAAGTACCTGACGTAGAAACAGCTAGATATTCTCTTAATTCTCTTTGTTGATTAATTTGACAGCGTTTACAATCGATTCTCACACCGGCAGCACCTCGGTATGGAATTTCAGAAGTTACAAATGAGGTCCTCTTTTGTGGTATATATAGGTGAGGAGGTTCTCTTATACGGCATGTCCATATAAGCGAACCTGATAGGTTCCTTATACGGCATGTCCGTATAAGCGGACCTGACGAATAAGCTAACCTATTATGTCCGAATAAGTGGACCTGACACAAAAGAGAACCTACTATGTCCGTATAAGTGGACCTACACTCTAAAACACGTAAACTGTCCAGTTTTCTCGTAAAACGCGCCCTAATCTATACATTACAAGGAAAGACTCGATCTAAGACGAAATCAACAGATGTAGTGCAGCAACAGACTCCCCCTCGGATGTTGATGGAGTTGACTATCGAGTCACAACAATGCTGTGTCTTCACATCTTCAGTCTTGATCAGTCTCTGGGCTTTTCTTTCTCTCTATCTTCAGACTCCCCCTCTCGATTTACTGGTATTCCTTTGTTCTTCAGTAACATCTTCAGGATCGTTGTCTGTCTTTTCATCTAACAGCTTCGTATCTTATCCTGCAAATTCTCTACCCAAAACATAAGTTTTACAATTTAGAATAAAGTGTATGCACTAAAACAAACTCTTCCTCAAACCAAACTGAAACTTTATCAGTGACAATATTGATGAACCACCTGAAAGGCTAAATTATGAAAACATTTGATTCCAAACATACACTCCCCCTCAAATATTGCTCATCATGTTTAGCACTCGGAATTTTGAAAATCAACTTTCCAATACCAGTTGTCGAAAATCTTTTTGAATTTTTGAAACTTTATGCTAAAACACACTGAAAATCTTTTTGGATTTTAAAATAAAGAAAATGTAATGCAGTAAAGAAATATTTACAAACAATATTTTTGTGAGTTCGTGTAAGAGGATCATATCAGTTTATGAGACAAGTCACCAACACCGTTAAGCTTCATTTCATTTTAAGTTCTAAACAATTCACCTAGATTGTCAGTATGTTTGTCCATTTAAATTTTCACACAAACTTCAACTGACCCGAGATACGATATTAATGTCTTAAGAACTTAAACTTATCCGTGTGTCCCACTACTTGAATATACTCCCGTATCCAGATCCCAATATTCAGTCTTACAGGTGAGTATACCACAAATGATATCTGTTCAGGGGTTAAATGCGAGGGCCGTGAGAGCTCAGGTCGATACTTTCGTATACGCAGAGAGATGACGGCTTCGACTTTTCGGTGTGTCCCCTTTAGAGGATCTTTTGATTTCAACAGCAGCGACTATCAATTTTATTGTTTCATCAGCTTGCTGAGGGCGATGCTATGTTTCAAGCATTTGCGGAAAGCATTATCCGGGGACTAGGTCAGTACTTCCATACAGCAGAAGTCCCGGGATAATACCCCAGATATCACTGAGCATAAAGACCTAGTATCTCAGAATAAGGGACCTTTCAAACAAGATTTCAGGGGTTACCTATATATCCAAGTTTGTGTTAACCCACAGAACAAGCAAGTTTGAATTTTAGGTTTATATCTCGTCACACTCTACTAAATGTGTAAAAACCTACTGGCATATCCACAGTGAGATTATTTATCACAATTTTACTTTACATTTCTTTAGCATGTTGTGACAGCTCACTGATGTACTATCATTTCCTCTTTTCACAACGAAACTCATTTTGAATTTTATCATGTTTTTAGCTTTTTCAAATTTTCTAATGTTTTTGGATTTTTCAGAAATATCTACTCCCCCTAAAATGCAAACACATTTCAAAGGAAATTTGAAAATAACTAGATTCTTGACCCACTTGAAAACATAGAAAACAACACAAACTGTACAGAAACTTGACAACTAATATCAAATCGCCTCAATTCTCCATTCACTAGGCATAAACAATCTGAACTCCCCCTTTCACAAATCATTTTCTCATTTAGATTTCAAAACACTTAAGTTTGTTTTAATCAAAATGTTTTTTCCGGAAAATGATTTTGTTAAGATAAAAACCACTTGTAGGTTTATCACTTTGTTAAAATCGGGGATATGGTTCATCATCTTGTTCTTTGTAATATCATGAGTTAGTAAATCAAGAACAACTTAATGTCCCTGATTCACTATTTTGCAATTAAGCAACCTGTACCACTTGTAAAATAACCATACAATACCACTTGTATGTATATACAAAATGCCGATTCCTGCTTCGCACTTACCAACCTGGAAGCTCCGGCGTAGTCATTCAACCTGTAAAGTTTTAACAATTTTAAGAATTTTTCATACAAATTCATAATACATGAATGATGCCGATTCCTGATCCACGATTACAAACTTGGGATCTCCGGCAAGTCAGGTTTTTCAAACGAAGAAAATGTCCACCCAAGCCTGACCAGCCTTGGGTGATTTCAATTCGGATTTTGTTGGGGTGTAAGTTGCTTTCTTTGTAGCATAGAAGTCTTTTACCCCTTTCACCTTCCTATCAACCATTTCTCCGAAAATTTTCTTTACATTCCCATTAAAAGCCTTCTCAACATCAAAATTATCTTTTTCAGAAAAATCCTGATTTGAGATTTTAGTCTTTCCAACTTTTCTCTTAAAATTCTCAGTCCTCAATGGTGGAAAGTTCTCGTCATCCATTGAAGGAACTGAGTTTTCATCACTCTCATCAAACTGTGGCTCTTCTGATTTTGTGGAATCAGATTCATCGCCAGTTTTTACCTCAGATTTCTTAACAACCCATTTTTGGTTGTCAAGTTTTACACTACGCTTGTAAAATCTCTTCGAACACTCACCAACTTCAAATGTTGAATTTTTGAAAACTTTAAATTTTTCAGTTGGTGGTTCGGTTTTATCAACAACAACTTCTTTCATTTTTCCAGAAACTCCCTGTTTAATGTTTGTCGCTTTCGGACAATTCCATGCAATGTGACCAGCTTCATTGCATCGGAAACAGGTTCTGGTTTCTCTCTTCACGTAAGCTCCATTCTTTCTCTTCTCAGCAAGAAATTCTTGATTTGTTTGTTTCCAGAATGAGCTTTTTGCTTCCTCTTCCGAGCTTGTACCTGAAACAAATTTTGTATTTGTTTTAGAAAATTTTCTGTTTTTATAGTTTTCTGGTGGAGTAAAACCAAGTCCTTTCTTTTTGTAGCTACGATTTTGATTTGGATTCTTTTGAAAACCCGAACCAGAATTGTAACCTTTTTTCTTGTTTAGTCGTTGTTGAACTCTTGAGGTGTAAAATTTAGGTTTTACAATAAGATTTTCATCTTTTATTTCAGAAATATTAATTTCTGTTAGTTTGAAAACCTTTTTAATCATTTCTGGTTTAACACCTCTTATTGGAAACTCTTTATCAAAATATAATTTGTCAGAACCATTCAAAGTATATGCAACTTCAAACGTTTCGTCATTCAAATTAGTTTTTTATAGCAAAAATTCTTTACTATAAACCTGTTTTCCCGATGATTTCGAACTCTTCGGACGAACTCCTGACTGACTGACACGAACTTTCGGACTCGGACTTTGACTCTGACTCCTCATCCTTATCCAACACCTGATCGACTACTCGTTTTATCAGTTCGGACTCATGATCTGTGTCGGACGCTGTGAACGTGACGTCAATATTGTCCGGTAAAACATCAGTTATCTCGGATTCTAGCTTAATATTGACCGCCTGTTTTAGTTCTTCCTCATTGGGTTTTCTAGGCGAGTACCCTTCCCAAATCGGAGGCGGACACTTATTATAACAGACACCCTGTTTCTTACCAGTATCCGTTCTCTTCTTTGGCTGTTCATCTTTAAATGCCTCGAAACCTTCAACTGTTGGATAAATTCTATCCATTACGTAGTCACAACCTTTGTAACTTTGCAGCAATCTTCTGATTCTTTCATTCTCAGCTGCTTCATTCTCCAACTCTTTCTTCAACTTTGCACATTCTTCTATGTACATGTTGATCTCTTTTTGCTTTGTCATCATGGTAGCATTCAACATCTTCAAAGCTTTCTCTCTTTCTGAGTTAGTCTTCTCCAGACCATTCACATGCCTATTCAATACATCATACGACTTTTTCAAGTTTTTTACATCAAATAACAACTGTTCTTTCAACTTTTCTAACTCACTAAACCTCTCGTCTTTTTCTATACATTGTTTACAAGACTCTAAACATGTAAGACAAGGTTTTGTGACTTCAACGATCTTCTCGACTTCAACTCTCTTTTCAACTTCCACAATCTTCTCAATCACTTTGATTTCCTTCATTTCTTTTGCAGCTTTCCTCTCTTTCAGTTTCTTCAGTTTTTCTGCAAAATAAAATTCAAAGCTATCAGAAGATAAGTGAGTTTTTCCAATATTAATCTGTTCAATCTCTTCATCACTATCACTTGTTTCTGATGAACTATTTTCAGAAGAAACAGATCCTTCATCTTCACTCTTCTCTTCATCAGATAACACTTCCATCCATTCCTTCAGCATTTCTGGCTTTCGAATAATATGTGCAATGAACGCTTTAACATTTGAATCAGCTGGAATAAACTTGTCCCAGCTAAAACCTTCAGCGATTTTCTCATCATCTTGATCAATGATGCCATAATAAGCTTTCCTGTTTGCATCCTCGATCATTCTTCCATGTGCCGTTTGAGGTTCTTTTTGTTGATGCGGTTGATGAGTGATTTGCTGATAAATGGTTTTTCTATAATAATCATCTTTCCCAGAAAACAAACAACTTTAGATTTATCAAATCCTAAGTTAGAAAGGTTTGCATCCAAGAAATCAGTTCTCCCTGTAATCAATCTAAACTTTTCAGCTCTCCTCAAAACACTTGCCAAGGCCCACTTGATGTCCATCAATTCTAGCTCCTCTGCATCGATCTGGTCATAATCTTCTTTTGTCAGCATTGGATTGCCAATTCTTCCTGCAATCAACCCTTCATAAGCTTCCAATGCAGTGACCAGTAATCCCATATGACTTTTTACAATTTCTTCAGTATAATTCTGTCCGTTTTAAAGATGTAGAGCCACATTGCATTGTAACAGATGACCATTTCCAACTGATGTATTTTTAGCACTTGGAGGATTTACTGTTGAGAACCCACTAGTATTGACTGATCCTTGACTGCTAGGCGGAGACTGATTTCCAGCACTAAATGCAGTTTGTATCTTTGGACTGGCTTCGACAGTTTGAACATTTCCTTTATAGTACAATTTGATATCTTGTTGATGAGTAGAACTGTTCATTCTGGCAATTTTCTGCTGCTCTAGATCTTGTGCCTCCAGTTTCTCGATAAACTGTGCAATAGATAGCCTGCTAAACTGTCCGGAATTCTTCAATATCATCAGATATGTGCCCCATTCCTTTTGCGGTAACGCATCAGCAAGCTTCTCAACCCATTCAGCTGGAGTATTTGTAATTTTCAACTGTGACATGGTGCGAACAAGATGACAGTATCTTTCAATAAGAGTCTTGGTTGTCTCACCAGGCATACACGTAAACAACTCAAACTCCTTTTTCAGCAATGCTGCTTTACTCTGAAGCATCTCAGTACTTCCCTCAAATTTCTTCTTAAGAGCTTCCCAGATAGAGTACGCATTGTCATCATGTTGAAGCAATACAAATATATCCTCCTTTACTGCTTGCTGTAACAGATTGATCATCATTTTCTCACCTTTATAACTTTCTCTCTCTTGATCAGTGAATTCAGAAATGATTTTATCGACATTCATAGCGCTTTGTGGTCTAACATATTCAGTTTCGATGCTCTCCCAAGCTTTTAGATGATTCGCCTGCACCCAATTCTCGAAACGTTTCTTCCATCCGTGATAATCTTCAATTCCCATTAGTTTCGGGGGTTTTTGCATCGTTCCGGTTTCATTCTCCATTGTCATGTTCTTAGCAATGTCGGTCGGACTAGCAGGAGTTGTAGCGAACGCGTTGTAAAATTCAGAATCCATGCTTCAGTCTTGTATCACTTGACGATCTCAAATTCGCCTGACGATCTTGAAATACCTGACGAAACACAAACAAATGCAACACAATCAGTTTAAAAAATTGTCAAATAACAGTATAATACTGATACTCGAACCGATGAATATTCTGTGCGGACCGAATGTTGACAAACTGTACGGACTGAAATTGATGCGAACTGAGATTTAACTTGTCAAAACACGCGAACTAACGGATTAAACTCAAACGACCAGATTTACTACGAACGAACTGATAGACTTTCAAACGACCTTGCCCGACTTCCAATTGATATGTCTTGAATTTTGTGCCAACTGAGCTAAAAAACACAACACAAACTAACCCAAGCAACCTTTCTTGCCCAACAAAACCCAAAACAATTTTTAATCAACTCTATCTGACAAATCCCATCACAATTTCATGCTCATTGAACCTTTTATACACATATCAGTCAACTTGATTAAAACAATTTCATGCTCATTGAACCATTAATAGCCGACAATATACATGGACTTTTATTAAATGGGCGGCAATCACATGGCCTTTTATATAACTTGCTGATTGGACCACTTAACCCAACCAATCACATGGGCTGCTTAACCCAACCAATCACATGGGCCGATATGCAACACTTGTATCCATTTTATTTTTAAATCTCTAAACTGTTAACAGAAAGTGATTGGACCTTATTGAGCCTCAAAACTTGATCACTTTTACAAAATTAAAGTGAGTCTGTGATTGAACTCACCTGACCCACACGTGCAAGTATACGTAATACAAAATTCTAATAACCTGAGCTCATGCACGTGATTCTATGGCAAGTATACGTGTGCTTGTGATTGGACCTCAAAATTCTAGTTGTATCGCTTTTCTTGCACCGCTCTTATCAACAATGGCCGACAACCTTTTTATTTAATCACATGGGTTGTTTATCATTCAGTATGTGACAACACTTTAATGGATCGATTATGTAGCTGACAACAATACCTGTGAACTTGATTTAATATGCAATTAATATTTTCAAATGTGACAGACAAAGAAGATTGGGCCAATAATAAGTAGTGGGCGGCACTTATGGTTGGACCTTTAATAAATCTGACACTATATTAAACCTCAAATCAATCATCATATGCAAACTGACGTCATGCAATTAATGGCTGACCATAACTCTTGACAATTAAATCAATATCGCATAAGTTCTGTCAGATTTGATTCACTGAAATCACAGTGATGACGATGACTCAAAAAGCGAACCTTACTGGATGTATTTATGAGTGATACTATCTATTGATATCCTATAAGCGGACCTCACCAGTGTCAAATAAGCGAACCAACCACTGATTCTTAGGAGCGGACCACAAAAACTGACCAATGAGCGAACCTGTCAAACACTATAAGCGGACCACAACTGAATCAATAAGCGGACCACAATTTGTTCGAAAAAGCGAACCAAACATGTTAATTTGGAGCGGATCTGCCTTAAATATGACGAAAAAATCGAACCAAATGTGATACTTTGGAGCGAATCTATAGATGTACATACGAGCGGACCTGTAAGTTTGACGCGAAAACGAACCGAAAAACCTTGATTTCTCCTAAACGGCTAGGAGTTTCGATCTAAAACTTGGTAGGGTTGTAGATCAGGTATACACGCACAACATATCCAAAAATCAGCTGAAACGGACCGTGAAATCTCGGTCTGACGAAGAAAGAAGGTGTAGAAGTAAGAATATGCAATGAAATCCAGCAAATCTATGTAGAACTCCTCCTCCTGAAGCTCTGATACCACTTGTAGGATCGGATTCTGACCCGAAGGAGTCAATCAGAGGAGTTTGATCAGATACAGGTGTGGAAAACAAGTACCTGACGTAGAAACAGCTAGATATTCTCTTAATTCTCTTTGTTGATTAATTTGACAGCGTTTACAATCGATTCTCACACCGGCAGCACCTCGGTATGGAATTTCAGAAGTTACAAATGAGGTCCTCTTTTGTGGTATATATAGGTGAGGAGGTTCTCTTATACGACATGTCCATATAAGCGAACCTGATAGGTTCCCTTATACGGCATGTCCGTATAAGCGGACCTGACGAATAAGCTAACCTATTATGTCTGAATAAGTGGACCTGACACAAAAGAGAACCTACTATGTCCGTATAAGCGGACCTACACTCTAAAACACGTAAACTCTCCAGTTTCTCGTAAAACGCGCCCTAATCTATACATTACAAGGAAAGACTCGATCTAAGACGAAATCAACAGATGTAGTGCACCAACAAGTCTTCACGCTCTCTCCAAAGTATCTTTCTCTGTAAGATCCTCAATCTTTCTCTTTCTTTTCCAGAAACTCAACCTGGCTCTATCCTCTCTTAATCAGATCTCTTGATTCTTCAAGTTTATCAGCATCAGCAACTTCTATTTCGAGCTCTATTCCAAGATCTGTATCTAGCTCTTACATCTTCAGACTCCCCCTTTCAATAAGCTGGGATCGCAGTCTGGAATCTTCTATCTACACATACTCTACCCAAAAGTAAATTTCACATTTGTTAAGATTTAACAAATTTAGAATTCACTTGTAGATATCGTTTAACATTTTTCAAATAAGCCACTTGTATTCGTAACACTCAAATTTGGTTTCAAATTAATGAACCATTTAATCATTTCAAAATCATTTCTCATTTCAAACAAACTCTCCCAACCCTGTTGTCCATCATGTTTAGCACTCGGAATTTTGAAAATCAACTTTTCAACATCAGTTGTCGAAAATAAGATGAAATAAAATCTTTTTGATTTTTTCAAAATTTTATGCTAAAACACATTTTTTTTGGGTTTTTTCTTTAATGAACAGCAGTAAAGAAATATTTACTGACATATTTTTGTGAGTTTGTGTAAGAGGATCATATCAGTTTTTGAGACAAATCACTAACATCGTTGACCTTTTTAGACTTTAAGTTCTAAACAAATTCAATTCTGATTGTCAGTATTGTTGTCCACTTAAACTTCACAAGTTTCAATCGATTCGAGATACGGATTTAGTGTTTTAAAGACTTAAACTTATTCGCGTGTCCCACCTCAGAATGTACTCCCGTATCAAAATTCCCTAGATCCAGTCTTACAGGTCAGTATACCAATTTGATATCTATATCTGGGTTAGTGCGAGACCTTGAGAGCTCAGGTATGAACTTTCGTTCAGTCAAAGAGATGAAGGCTCGACTTTAGGTGTGTTCCCTTTAGGGAATCTTTTCTTCAACTGCAATTGATTCATATCTTTTGATATTTTTCAATTTTTATGCTGAGGGTAAGCTTTTAAAGCGCATAAAGTATTATACGAAGTCTAGGCCATTGCTTCCGCAATATCAGAAGACTAGGTATAATACCCCAGATATCAAATAGTATAAAGACCTAGTATCTCAGAATCAGGCAATCTCTCAAACAAGATTTCGGGGGTTACCCATTGATGTGCACAAAATGCAACATATAAATTACATCAATTGTGGCATAAAACTAACCATTTTTTAGTAATAATGTTGGAAAAAGTGTGTTTTTGTCTTCCTTTTGTATTTTCAGGATTAAATGAGCTCAAATGAACAAAAGAAGCAAAAATGCAGCTAAATCTAACATAAATACAAGAAAAGGAATAAACGTGGCATGCCCGACCCCCCGACAGCATCTTCCCAAGCAAAAACAAGAGAACAGAAGACTGAACACGCCCCGTGCTCACTGAGCACGGGGGCATGCCCAAGTGTCAGCAGAAAAGACAAAGTTATAGAAGCTTCTATCACCCACAACGGGGGCGTGCCCAGCGGACACGGGGCCGTGGTCAACTCTAAGATTCACAGAATCTAGGGAAATCTTGATAGTACAGATACGCTTCTGCACACGGGGTCGTGCTAAGCGGACACGGGGGCGTGGTCAACTAATGCAGACTAACTGCAATTAATGAAGAAAGAGAAGGAGGATGGACACGGGGCCGTGCCCGAGCTGTTGTTCAGGCTATAAATAGGGGTGCTTGGCTCATTTGCAAACCATCCCTTGGCACACCACCTCTCTCACACTTCACCCACCACCCACCACCATCACAACACCATCATCCACCACCATCATCCATCATCCATCCGAGGGTAACGTCACCTTCAAAAGAGGGGCCTACCACATTATGCATTAATAACTTAATTAATTATCTTTCAATAATGCGACCCTTTAGGATTGTATCCTTGCTGACTCAAACTACTGGGTTGAGGGTAACATCACCTTCAAAAGAGAGGCCTACTACAATAACTAAGATAATCTCTTAAAAAGTGCAAAAATGCGGAAATAATCAAAGGTTACACTACACACGAGTCGGATCCAAGTGATTCATCTTGTCTATCTGTTTTTACTTTTATTTTATTTTTCAGCATTTTAGTTAGTTTTATTTTTCTAGTTTAAAAACCTTTTTTTTCTAACTTTTGATTTGATTAGACGTTGAGGATAAACCGGTACTAAAAGCTCTTGTGTCGTTGGACGACCTCGATATCTTACCAACACTATACTACGTCGACGATGGGTGGTGCACTTGCCCATATGTGTGTTTAGTGTTAGTAAATATCATGTTTTATAAATGTAAAACTTGGCTAAAAAGTGTAAAAGGGCTTAAAATATATATAAAAACCTATAACACACGACATGCATCAAGTTTTTGGCGCCGTTGCCGGGGACACATGGATTTTAAGAAAGTTAGGAATCAACGGCCTAATCTTTTTTCTAATTTTTCTGTTTTTTTAGGATTTTCTTAGATTTCTCAGTTTCTGCAGAGCTCAGCACGGGTCGTGCCTTGTCGGACACGGGCCGCGCCCAGCATTGTTACTGACAGTTTTTATTTTCTGAGTTACAGAGAGTTGAGCATGGGGCTGATGCGTGTGTAGTGTAATATATTTTAGATGTATATTTAAGCCCCCTTTTACACTTTTAGCCAAGTTTTAAATTTATAAAACACGATATTTACTAACACTAAACACACATATGGGAAAGTGCACCCATCGTGGACGTAGTATAGTGTTGGTAAGATACCGAGGTCGTCCAAGGACACAAGAGCTTTTAATACCGGTTTATCCTCAACGTCTAATCAAATCAAAAAGTGAGAAAAATGTTTTAAACTAAGAAAAATAAAAACTAACTAAATGCTGAAAAATAAAATAAAATAAAAACAGATAGACAAGATGAATCACTTGGATCCGACACGTGTGTTAGTATAACCTTTGATTATTTTCGCACTTTTGCACTTGTTTAAGAGATTATCTTAGTTATTGTAGTAGGCCCCTCTTTTGAAGGCGACGTTACCCTCAACCCAGTAGTTTGAGTCAGCAAGGATACAATCCTAAAGGGTCGGATTATTGAAAGATAATGAATTAAGTTATTAATGCAAATTGTGGTAGGCCCCGCTTTCGGCGGTGACGTTACCCTCGGCTAAGTAGTCTGAGTCAGCAGGGATACATTCCTAAATAGCCGGGTTATAGTATTAATAGTAGTTAACTTATGAGGGGGTCAAAGAGTTTGGATCCCCGCCATCCAATACCTATGGGCATTGAAGGAGATCCTACTAAATTTGACCCAGGTCCCAAGCAGGACCTCTAAACGCTGAACAAGGGCAAGACCCTTACCAAACCATTCTCTTAACCCCCGACAAGGTAGCCAACATACCTCCATATAGACCGTGGAGATATGAATGGTGAAAATCTTTTATTTTATATAGACAGTAAAATAATGCCAAGACACCACGGACAAACGATAAGGAAAGATCACCTTCAACATAAGTAACTAGTTATTAAAGTCATTAATACAAAACCAAATAAAAAGTGCAAAAGATTAAAAATAAAAAGTATTATACTAAACACTTGTCTTCACCAAGTGATGTAAGAGACTTAGGCAAACATGGCCTTGATTGTCAAGAACTCTTACGATCAATCTTGGATCCCGAGACGACTCACACACTCTATGATGGACAATGGATGATGGTGGTGGATGATGGTGTTATGGTGGTGGTGGGTGGTGGATGAAGTGTGAGAGAGGTGGTGTGCCAAGGGATGAGATGGAATGAAACCAAGCACCCCTATTTATAGGCTGAACAGAAGGCTGGGCACGGCCCCGTGTCCGCTGGACACGCCCCCGTGCCCGTCTGACATTCTCTCTCTTCATTAATTGTAATTCGCAATTACAATTAATGCGCCTGCTGTACTTTCATCGCGCCCCCGTGCCCGCTGGACACGGCCCCGTGGTGGGCAATGGAAGCTTCTACTGGTTTGTCTTTTCTGCTGCTTCTTGGGCACGGCCCCGTGTTCGCTGGACACGGGGCGTGTTCAGTCTTCTGTTTTCTCTTCTTTGCCTTGGGAGGTGCCGTTGAGGATTCGGGCAGTCTACTTTTATTCCTTTTCTTGTATTTACGCTAGAATTAGTTGTCTTTTTGCTTCTTTTGTGATTTTTAGCTCATTTCATCCTGAAAATACAAAAGGAAGACAAAAACACTCTTTTTCCAACATTAGTACTTAAAAAGGGTTAGTTTTATGCCTTAATTGATGTGATTTATATGTTGCATTTTACACACATCAAATACCCCCACACTTGAACTTTTGCTTGTCCTCAAGCAAAACTCTTTAAATGTGGCTTACACTCCCAAATGGAATAGGTAGAAGAGAAAGTTTTTAGCTTGTCCTTGAGTGTCGGGAATCCAAGGTCTTTGTAAGTTTTATTTTTATTTATTTACAATCCTATTCGTTATGATTTATTTTGAACGTTTCATAAGATAAATTACTTATTCGGGCATAGCATGCCTTATTAAAATTCCATTTATATACAAGTTCACATACCTCACGGGGGATCACTCAACACTCGCCCGAAGGTGTAATTTTTAGTGAATCACTCGAGAGCGGCATGGAACTTACGCCTTCCATAGGCTTGCCAAGCAATCAATCCTCCTCCTTTTTAACTTTTTACCTTTGTAAATATCAAGAGGACTTTTGGGGTGAAGGGTTAGGCTTGGGTTAAAGGTGGGTGGTTTGGGTTAGTGGTTAGTAAAAGGGCGAAAATCGTAAAAAGCGTCGGTTTTCGTGACATACCTTGTTTTTAGTGATTTTTTTTTGAAGTATTTCTCCAAACAAGCTTTTATATAGCTTTTGTTTGTTTTTGACTTCGTCATCATTTTTTTTTCACATAAAAAGGCGAGTTTACGAAAAACCGAGCTTGTTACTAAAATAAAGGGTAAAAATAAAAAGGGTTTTTGGTGGGTAAAAAGAGTTTTGGGGTAATGAAATGAAAGGTTTAGGCTCAAAGGGGCTATCTAGGGGGATTTTGGGTGGGTGGTAAAAAAAAGGAAAAATAATGGTTTAGAAAGAAAAATATGGTTAGTCCTAATGCCTCCATCACTTACTTACTTGGGTTTAAGTTGGTAAGGACCGGGAATGTATCGTCGTGGCAAGTTCTAGAGTTGTAAGAACCAAGCGGCTATTCACACAAGAAACGAAAAATGAGCATTTAGTCTAAATATGTATATCTTTATGCTCAATAAAGGCTCAAAACTCACTTTTGTGGGAATGGGTTTTTAATGTGATCAAGTATATATAATCGAATTTTTAACTAGACTTGTTATGCCGTTTCGTAATTTTCTTATGTTGGTTCTTTGTTATCACGACGCTATCGGTTGTAAATTTGTAAAAATATAACTTTTTCAGAACTTGTTATTCCCAACTTAAACTAAGACAAGTAAATGATAAAAAAAATGAAAAAGTTTTTGAAAAAATTTGGGGTGTTTAGCGGTTCCAATAGAGTTTTGTGTAAGGCTTGTATTTAGGATTTGCAAAATTCAAGGTTTTAGCATCCCCCCCACACTTAAATTACACATTGTCCTCAATGTGTCCAAAAATAAGGTTTTTGGTTGATTGGAATGTGTAAAAGTAGGTTAAGAAGCAAAGATTTATGTTACTGGCATCCTGGGCACGGCCCCGTGGTGACCGGGCACGACCCCGTGGTCAGGTGCCAGTAACGAAAATTAAAGAATTAAAACAGAAGCCTGGACACGGGGGCGTGTTCGCTGAACACGGCCCGTGTCCAGTTACCTGAACTGGGTGTTTTTCTGCAGGGGGCTCAGCACGGGGGCGTGTTGGTTGGGCACGGCCCGTGTTGAGCCTTCTGTGATGGAGATTTGTGTCGGGTTGCTCTGTTCTTCGTGCATGGGTCCATTTTTCTCGTTCCCCTTTTTCATCCAGTACCACCATGAGTGTGTTTTATTCATTAAACACTCATCAATCTTAAAAACCATCATATCATTGCAAACATAGAGAGATATTACATTAAGTTAGCCAAATAACTAGGGGATACATGAGGTTATCATAAGGGTTCTACTTATTTAGGAAAAATTTCGGGAATAGCTTCCCGATGTAGTAACACTCTCTAGCCGACGGCTCCTCGGTTGTCATTCAAAGCCATTCTTCTATCTCCCTTGGGAGGTAGAAGGTAGCTTCATTCTCTTCGGTGTCTTGAGGAGGAATGCTCACCGGGACTCCTTACACCACCCTTGGTTGAGGCATTTGGTGCATGGTGTGCCATTCGGCCGGAATGATGACCTCGGGTACTACATTCCACGCTCTTTGGGTTATCACGGGAACCAAATGCAGGGAAGCGAGAAGGTTTAACCTCTGGTGCAGGAGGTTTACTTCTCGAAGACAGCCCTCCAATCCTACCGTCAGATGATTAATACGGTCCACTAATGCTTCTTCTACTCCCGTCATTTCGTCTATGGCTTCCCTCAAAGCGTAAACGTAGTTTACTAGGGAATCTTCTGCCGTGGACGACCTTCTTCCATTTCGGTTATTTCGTGAAGATGATCCGCTATTCCTGCTGGCCATTTTTTGTGAAAGAAACCGAAGATAACTAAACTTTTGCAGAACAGCACCTTGAACACGGCCCCGTGCTCACTGAGCACGACCCCGTGTTCAGTGGTCTGCAGGATTTTTGTCTAACGATTCTTGGGTTTTAAATTATTTTAACATTCTTTTACTGTGGTTTAAGCTTAGATAATTTAAAACAAAGTTATGGAACTAACTTTAAACAAGAATCCGTAGCCAAAAATCCTACAAACCTTACATAGAAGATTGGAATCATGGGGTTTCCAAGCTTCTATGGAGGAGATGTTTGAAAAATTTTTGAAAGAAGGAGAAATGAACAAAAGTGGAAAAGACAAGATGGTCCTTGGGAACCTTCTTTTAGCACTTACCTAGGATGGTATATGTGAAGATCCCAGGAATCTCTGCTTAGTGAAGTGGTCAAAAATGAGCAGGAATCAGGCTGCATTTAAAGAAAACGACAGCACACTGGACACGGCCCCGTGTCCGCTGGACACGGCCTCGTGTGCAGAGAAAATCCTGACACATTTTGTCCGTATTCTGACAAAATCAGCAGAGAATCTTCTGAGTGAACACGGGGGCGTGTTGACCGGGCACGGCCCCGTGTTGGGAGGCTGTTTGTTGCTACTAAGGAGCTTATTTATATCGGGTGGTTCTTGATTTGTGGGAACAACCCCAAAGTGCCTAAGATACCTTAATTGTCCTATACTAAGGCGAGAACGCAAGAGGTTATCGGTGAGGGTAATTCCTATTTTCATTCTAGGTGGACAAGTCCAACCCTTTTCCGGGCTCTCGTTAAAGAAGGTGTATGCCGAATCGCTCAGGTCTATGTATGCACCGAACGAAGTCGATGGGGAGTCCTTCACGGCACAATCGACACAGGGACGACTATCGTCCACGTCTTTTCTAGGTATGAAGGTATTTTCGGGAGCAACGAGGTTGTCGGAATGCGGTTCCAACATTTCCTCATGGTCATCATCTTGGGATGGATCTATAAAATCCTTCCTAAGTTCTTTTGACCAATTGAGAATTAATTCTTCTAGTTGAAATAACTCGTCAAGGAGCATTTCTCCTAGAATATCTGGCTGGGCGCATTCGAGGGAGAGATAGTGCTTATTTTTACTTTCGCCCCTCTTAAGGTTACAAGGAATCGGTGGGTCTATATAGTGGGGCCTATAATTGAGAAAATAACATTTTAATTCCTCATGTTCGCCTCCACATAATCGACACCACATACCATAAGAGTGCCGAAAGTAAAAAGAATTACTATCACTCATGTTTGTGTCAGAAATTACCAACCGCCGGGATCTAACGGTTCTGTTTTCAGTAAGAGAATCTTGGGCACGGGGGCGTGTTGATTGGACACGGCCCCGTGTTCAGCTTACTGTCTGACTTAAAACAGGATTGCCAGTTCCAATGATTGAGCACGGGGGCGTGTTCAGCAGGCACGGCCCCGTGCTGAGCTCTGCAGAAGCTGAAAATCTACGAAAAATCCTAAAAATTAAAGAAAAAATAAAAATATGATTAGGCCGTTGATTCCTAACTTTCTTAAAATCCTTGTGTCCCCGGCAACGGCGCCAAAAACTTGATGCGTGTGTAGTGTAATATATTTTAGATGTATATTTAAGCCCCTTTTTACACTTTTAGCCAAGTTTAAATTTATAAAACACGATATTTACTAACACTAAACACACATATGGGCAAGTGCACCCATCGTGGACGTAGTATAGTGTTGGTAAGATACCGAGGTCGTCCAAGGACACACGAGCTTTTAATACCGGTTTATCCTCAACGTCTAATCAAATCAAAAAGTGAGAAAAATGTTTTAAACTAAGAAAAATAAAAACTAACTAAATGCTGAAAAATAAAATAAAATAAAAACAGATAGACAAGATGAATCACTTGGATCCGACACGTTTGTTAGTATAACCTTTGATTATTTTCGCACTTTTGCACTTGTTTAAGAGATTATCTTAGTTATTGTAGTAGGCCCCTCTTTTGAAGGCGACGTTACCCTCAACCCAGTAGTTTGAGTCAGCAAGGATACAATCCTAAAGGGTCGGATTATTGAAAGATAATGAATTAAGTTATTAATGCAAATTGTGGTAGGCCCCGCTTTCGGCGGTGACGTTACCCTCGGCTAAGTAGTCTGAGTCAGCAGGGATACAGTCCTAAATAGCCGGGTTATAGTATTAATAGTAGTTAACTTATGAGGGGGTCAAAGAGTTTGGATCCCCGCCATCCAATACCTATGGGCATTGAAGGAGATCCTACTAAATTTGACCCAGGTCCCAAGCAGGACCTCTAAACGCTGAACAAGGGCAAGACCCTTACCAAACCGTTCCCTTAACCCCCGACCAGGTAGCCAACATACCTCCATATAGACCGTGGAGATATGAATGGTTAAAATCTTTTATTTTATATAGACAGTAAAATAATGCCAAGACACCACGGACAAACGATAAGGAAAGATCACCTTCAACATAAGTAACTAGTTATTAAAGTCATTAATACAAAACCAAATAAAAAGTGCAAAAGATTAAAAATAAAAAGTATTATACTAAACACTTGTCTTCACCAAGTGACGTAAGAGACTTAGGCAAACATGGCCTTGATTGTCAAGAACTCTTACGATCAATCTTGGATCCCGAGACGACTCACACACTCTATGATGGACAATGGATGATGGTGGTGGATGATGGTGTTATGGTGGTGGTGGGTGGTGGATGAAGTGTGAGAGAGGTGGTGTGCCAAGGGATGAGATGGAATGAAACCAAGCACCCCTATTTATAGGCTGAACAGAAGGCTGGGCACGGCCCCGTGTCCGCTGGACACGCCCCCGTGCCCGTCTGACATTCTCTCTCTTCATTAATTGTAATTCGCAATTACAATTAATGCACCTGCTGTACTTTCACCGCGCCCCCGTGCCCGCTGGACACGGCCCCGTGGTGGGCAATGGAAGCTTCTACTGGTTTGTCTTTTCTGCTGCTTCTTGGGCACGGCCCCGTGTTCGCTGGACACGGGGCGTGTTCAGTCTTCTGTTTTCTCTTCTTTGCCTTGGGAGGTGCCGTTGAGGATTCGGGCAGTCTACTTTTATTCCTTTTCTTGTATTTACGCTAGAATTAGTTGTCTTTTTGCTTCTTTTGTGATTTTTAGCTCATTTCATCCTGAAAATACAAAAGGAAGACAAAAACACTCTTTTTCCAACATTAGTACTTAAAAAGGGTTAGTTTTATGCCTTAATTGATGTGATTTATATGTTGCATTTTACACACATCAGGGCCGTGTCGGTACAACACGGGGCCGTGTCAAACTCCCCAGTAACAGGGATCCGGAAAACAATCACTGTATCTCCGACCACGGGCCGTGTTCTTCTGAGCACGGGGCCGTGGTGAAGCTTCTGACCAACGTTCTTCTTTGTTTTTATTGTAGGACTTGGAACTCAGGCGCCACATTTGCATTTTCCACATAGTGTATGAGCTCCAGTTCTAGTAGAGACATAAAAGAACCCCTAGACGAATCCGAACGCTTTCTACGAAAGAGACTTAAAGCTAAAAACCAAGAGAAAGTTTCGGGGGACCCACTTCCAATGGCGGACCAACGTACCCTCATGGATTACCTACAACCCACCGTAGGTAATCTCGGCGCCGCTATCAACGCACCGAATGTCGAAGCCAACAACTTCGAACTTCGGCCACATTTGATACAAATGCTTCAAAACTCCGCAACCTTCCATGGGCTTGCGGACGAGGATCCTCATCTACATATTACTAATTTCTTAGAAATATATGATACCTTTCAGATCAATGGAGCATCAAACGACGCTATCGCCTTCGAATGTTTCCATTTTCACTAAAACACCGAGCTAAGGCTTGGCTTAATGCCCTTCCAGTTGGTTCGGTAAACACCTGGGATGAACTAGCCCAAAAGTTTCTATATAAATATTTCCCTCCTGCTAAAAAGGCTAAATTAATGACTGAAATTAATACATATTCACAAGAGGATGGGGAATCCTTATATGAAACTTGGGAAAGGTTCAAGGAGCTACTAAGAAAGTGTCCACATCACGGTCTTGCAGTGTGGCAACAAGTATCCACTTTCTAAAATGGGTTGTTGCCACACACAAGACAAACACTTGACTCTAGCTCCGGGGGACTTTTAGGTAATCGCCGCCCAAATGAAATATATAATCAAATTGAGGAAATTGCTCAAACCAATTTTCAGTGGCACACTCCCCGAGGCAATAAATCTATTGCCCCGGGCGCCCATAAGGTTGATGAAAGCACTTCTTTACAAGCCCAAATCGAGGCCCTTTCTTCAAAAATCAAAAAGCTAGAAATGGCAAAAACAGCCTCGGTCATGGCTTGTGAAGGGTGTGGTGGGCCACATGAAAATTGGAGTTGTATGAAAGAAATAGATGATCAAACAGAATCGGTAAACTACATTGATAATAGACCTAGGCCATCGGGTCCTCCAATGGGTACCTACAACCAAGGATGGCGTAACCACCCTAACCTTGGTTGGAGAGAACCCGACAATGGTAGTAACCAACAAAATCTAAACCAAAGAACAAACTTTCAACAACCAAGAGTTGAGTCACAAAATTTCTCTCAACAACAAGGTGGAAAAGAAAGGCTTGAAGATATTGTATCTCGCCTCATCTCGGACACCGAAAAGAAAAACTCGGATCGATTTCAACAATTGGAATCGAGTTTTAGAAATCAACACGCTAGTATACAAAACATTGAAAAGCAACTAAATCAAATAGCTCAGAATTTCTCTGAGAGACCACAAGGCGCGTTACCAAGTAATACCGAAACCAACCCAAAAGTGCAAGTACATCTCATAACATTGAGAATCGTACCGTGGGTTCCGAAGAGGCTCCATTACTACGAACTGAAAGAAGCCAAACCACAACTCCGCCCCAACAAGAGAAGGCTTCTCCACCAATTCAAGAGCCTACTAAGACTCCTCCGTTTCCATACCCCGGTCGGTTAATTCGTAAAAAGACCGATGAGCAATTCGCAAAGTTCGAAAATTTATTAAAACAATTGCATGTTAATATTCCATTTATCGAAGTCCTAACTCAAATGCCTAAATATTCAAAATTTATGAGGGACTTCCTCACTCATAAAAGGAAAACTGAATCATTGCAATTAGTTAATTTAGGTGAAGAATGCTCCGCCTTACTACTCAACAAACTCCCGCAAAAGAAGCTTGACCCCAGAAGCTTCACAATTCCTTGCTCGATTGGGGAATCCCCCGTTCGTAATGCACTAGCCGATCTCGGGGCAAGCATCAACCTCATGCCCTCATCAATGTTCAACCGAATCGGCTTAGGGAAAACAAGCCCTACAAAAATAAGCATACAACTCGCCGATAGATTCGTCAAATATTCACAAGGTGTCGCTGAAAATCTACTAGTCAAAGTCGGCGAATTTGTCTTTCCAGCCGACTTTGTCATACTAGATATGGAGGAAGATGCAGAGGTACCACTCATCCTAGGGAGGCCTTTCCTAGCTACGGCCCAAGCAGTGGTAGATATGAATGATGGAATACTAACATTGAGGATTGGGAACGAGAAATGAAGTTTGTAGTTGGAAAAAGAGTAGAAAACGACGACCCGGTCAACTACATGAAGGTCATTGACTCAAGTTTGGATGATGCTCTTCGACGGTGTAGCATGGGATGCAAAACATCCCACTTGGGTAACATATGACCAAGCATTGGGTCTAGCCAAGGACCCTTATAAACGTGGCGCACCACGGAGGCATTCCGCGGAACTATCCTTAGTTTAGCTTAGATTAATTTTTATGTTTTCTAGTTTAGTTTTAATTTTTTCAGGAATAAAACACACTCAAGATGGGGAAGGATAACAAGGGAAACTTGAACCAGCACCCCATGCACAAAAACAGGGCCATCCGACAAAATTTTCTTCATTACAGCAAGTTCAGCACGGGCCATGCCCGCCCAACACGGCCCCGTGCTGCACAATCTGCAGAAAATGCCCAGTTCAGGTAACTGGACACGGGGCGTGCTCACTGAATACGCCCCCGTGTCCAGGCTTCTGTTTCTTTTTTACAAACTTTTGTTACTGGCGATCTGAACACGGGGCCGTGCCCGGACACCACGGGGCCGTGTCCAGACGCCCAGTAACATAGAATTTTGCTTTTCACACCTTTTTACACATTTAATCAACCTAAAAACTTATTTTTAGGACACATTGAGGACAATGTGTAATTTAAGTGTGGGGGGATGCTAAAACCTTGAATCTTGCAAGTCCTAAATACAAGCCTTACACAAAACTCTATTGGAACCGCTAATCACCTCAATTTTTTTTCAAAAATTTTCATTTTTTTTACTTGTCTAGGTTTAAGTTGGGAAATTCAAGTTCTAAAAACGTTATATTTTTACAAATTTACAACCGATAGCGTCGTGATAAAAAGAACCAACATAAGAAAATTCTGAAACGGCATGACAAGTTTAGTTAAAATTTGATTATATATACTTGATGACATAAAAACCCATTCCCACAAAAAGTGAGTTTTGAGCCTTTATTGAGCATACAAATACATATCTTTAAACTAAATGCTCAGTTTTCGTTTCTTGTGTGAATAGCCGCTTGGTTCTTACGACTCTAGAACTTGCCACGATGATACATTCCCAGTCCTTACCAACTTAAACCCGAGTAAGTAAATGATGGAGGCATTAGGACTAACCCTTTTTATTTCTACACCATTATTTTTCTTTTTTTACCACCTACCCAAAATCCCCCTAGTTAACCCCTTTGAGCCTAAACCTTTTCATTTTTTAACCCAAAATAAACACCCTTTTACCCACCAAAACCCTTTTTCATTTTAAACCCTTTATTTTAGTAACAAGACTCGGTTTCTCTTATGACTTGTTAAAAAAAAGAGATGATGATGAAGCCAAAAGAAATAAACATACGAGTTTATCAAAAAGAACTTTGTTTGAAAGAAATACTTCATCAAAATAAAAAGTTATGAAAAATAAAAAGTCTTCCGAAAACCGACGCTTTTTACGCCTATCGCCCTTTTACTAACCACTAACCCAACCACCCACCTTTAGCCCAAGCCTAACCCTTCACCCAAAAGTCCTCTTGATATTTACAAAGGTGTATAGTTAAAAAGGAGGAGGATTGATTGCTTGGCAAGCTTATGGTAGGAGAAAGTTCCATGCCGCTCTCGAGTGATTCACTAAAAATACATATTCGGCCGAGTGTTGAGTGATCCCCCGTGAGGTATGTGAACTTGTATATAAATGGAATTTAAAAAGGCATGTTATGCCCTAATAAGTAATTTATCTTATGTAATGTTTTTTTTAATAAATCATGACGAATAGGATTGTAAATAAATAAAAATAAAACTTAATAAAGAATCTTGGAAATCCCGAGACTCTATGACAAGCCCAAAAACCTTCTCTTCTACCCATTTCATTTGGGAGTGTAAAGCCACAATATAAAGAGTTTTGCTTGAGGACAAGCAAAGATTCAAGTGTGGGGGTATTTGATGTGCACAAAATGCAACATATAAATTACATCAATTGTGGCATAAAACTAACCCTTTTTAGTACTAATGTTGGAAAAAGTGTGTTTTTGTCTTCCTTTTGTATTTTCAGGATTAAATGAGCTCAATTGAACAAAAGAAGCAAAAAGGCAGTTAAATCTAACATAAATACAAGAAAAGGGATAAACATGGCATGCCCGACCCCCCGACAGCATCTTCCCAAGCAAAAACAAGAGAACAGAAGACTGAACACGCCCCGTGCTCACTGAGCACGGGGGCGTGCCCAAGTGTCAGCAGAAAAGACAAAGTTGTAGAAGCTTTTATCACCCACCACGGGGGCGTGCCCAGCGGACACGGGGACGTGGTCAACTCTAAGATTCGCATAATCTAGGGAAATCTTGATAGTACAGATACGCTTCTGCACACGGGGTCGTGCTTAGCGGACACGAGGGTGTGGTCAACTAATGCAGACAAACTGCAATTAATGAAGAAAGAGAAGGAGGATGGACACGGGGACGTGCCCGAGCTGCTGTTCAGGCTATAAATAGGGGTGCTTGGCTCATTTGCAAACCATCCCTTGGCACACCACCTCTCTCACACTTCACCCACAACGCACCACCATCACAACACCATCATCCACCACCATCATCCATCATAGAGTGTGTGAGTCGTCTCGGGATCCAAGATTGATCGTAAGAGTTCTTGACAATCAAAGGCCATGTTTGCCTAAGTCTCTTACATCACTTGGTGAAGACAAGTGTTTAGTGTAATACTTTTTATTTTTAATCTTTTCGCACTTTTTATTTGGTTATGTATTAATGACTTTAATAACTAGTTTCTTATGTTGAAGGTGAATCTTCCTTATCGTTTGTCCGTGGTGTCTTGGCATTGTTTTACTGTCTATATAAAACAAAAGATTATCACCATTCATATCTCCACGGTCTATATGGAGATATGTTGGCTACTTGGTCGGGGGTTAAGGGAACGGTTTGGTAAGAGTCTTTCCATTGTTCAGTGTATAGATCCTGCAAAGGACCTGGGCCAAATTTAGTAGGACCGCCTTCAATACCCATCGGTATTGGATGGCGGGGGTCCAAACTCTTTCATCCCCTCATAAGTAAGCTACTATTAAAACTTTAACCCGGCTACTTAGGACTGTATCCCTGCTGACTCAGACTACTTAGCCGAGGGTAACGTCACCTTCAAAAGAGGGGCCTACCACATTATGCATTAATAACTTAATTAATTATCTTTCAATAATCTGACCCTTTAGGATAGTATCCTTGCTGACTCAAACTACTGGGTTGAGGGTAACGTCACCTTCAAAAGAGGGCCCTACTACAATAACTAAGATAATCTCTTAAAAAGTGCAAAAGTGCGGAAATAATCAAAGGTTACACTACACACGAGTCGGATCCAAGTGATTCATCTTGTCTATCTGTTTTTACTTTTATTTTATTTTTCAGCATTTTAGTTAGTATTATTTTTCTAGTTTAAAAACCTTTTTTTCTAACTTTTGATTTGATTAGACGTTGAGGATAAATCGGTACTAAAAGCTCTTGTGTCCTTGGACGACCTCGGTATCTTACCAACACTATACGACGTCCACGATTGGTGCACTTGCCCATATGTGTGTTTAGTGTTAGTAAATATCGTGTTTTATAAATTTAAAACTTGGCTAAAAAGTGTAAAATGGCTTAAAATATATATAAAAACCTATAACACACGACACGCATCACCCATATATCTGAGAGATGTTCCACACGAGATAAGCAAGTACTGATATTTAGGTTTATATCTCAAATTCAATCTACTAGTCGTGCGAAGTCTATTGGCACATCATCAATGAGACTTGTTTAAAAACATTTTTCTTTACATTTATTTAGCATGTTGTGATAGTCCACTGATGTACTATCATTTCCTCTTTTTCACAACAAAACTCTTTTTTTGTTTTTTCAATGTTTTTGGTTTTTAGATTTTAACATGTTTTTGGATTTTTCAAATTTTTAGAATTTCTAAAATTTTTTACTCCCCCTAAAATCAAAAATATGTTTCAATTTTTGATTTTCAAGGAAAATTTGAAAATAAAACTCAATAAGCTGTACAAATAAGCTGACAAACTGATTTGAATTGCTTCAATTCTCCATCCACTTGGCTTTAACAATCAGAACTCCCCCTGACAACAAACTATTTTCCCATTATCATTTCAAAACACTTAAGTTTGTTTTAATCAAAATGGTTTTTCCGGAAAATTAGTTTTGTTGATTTCGCATATCATAGGGATTCATTCATCATTTTTTCTTTTAACCACTTGTAGGTTCACTTTTCCTTTTCTAGAACCTCTTGTATGAAAGTTAAATCAAGTTCAAATTAATGACCTTGATTAACCACTTGTAAAAACAATCACTTTTCCTTTTCTTTTAACCACTTGTAAAAATCTAACACTTGTAGATTTTTCACACAAACATTTTTCAAGAAATATGACACATGTAGGTTCTTATCAACAATACCACTTGTAAGACAAAATATGACAGTTGTGAATTTCTCAAGAAAGATGTCGATTCGTACTCCCTAATTACCAACCTGTGAGTTCCGGCAAGTCAGGATTTTTAAGCAAAGAATACAGACACCCTAGCCTGACCAGCTTTGGGTGTAACCTGTTCAATTTCACTCGGTTTTTGAACATTCCTTTTTGCTTCATAAAAATCTTTTACCCCTTTGGCCCTTCCATCGACCATTTTTCCAAAAATATGTTTCACTTTGCCATTAAACGCTTTTTCGACATCAAATTCTTTCTTTTCAGAATAGAATTGATTCGAAACCTCTACTTTACCAACTTTTTGTTTAAAATTTTCAGTCCGCAATGGTGGAAAGTTTACGTCATCCATTGGTGAAACTGAATTTTCTCTTTTTAGTTCAACTTGTGGCTCCTCGGACTTGACGAGTCAGATTCATCCCCAGAAAGTGGCTTCTTTGCTTCCGAAGAAACAAATTCATCGCCAGATTTAACATATGATTTCTTAACAACCCACTTGTGGTTATTAAGATTCACTCTTCTTTTGTAAAATCTTTTTGAACTCTCACCAACTTCAAATGTAGAATTTTTAAACACATTGAATTTGTCCGTTGGTGGTTCATTTACATCAACAAATTTTTCCTTGAGTTTAGAAGACACTCCCTGTTGTGTGTTGGTTGCCATTGGACAGTTCCAGGCGATGTGACCAACTACTTTGCATCGGTAATAGGTTCTTGTCTCCTTTTTCTGATTAGCTTCATTCTTTTCATTTTTCTGTTTTTCTGCAAGAAACGCTTTGTTTGATTGCTTCCAGAATGAGCTCTTTTTCTCTTCTTTAGAACTTGCTCCTGAAACAAATATTGTATTTGTTTTAGAACTTTTATCATTATTATTATTATCAACATCAAAACCCAACCCCTTCTTTTTGAAATTGCTTTTATGATTCGGTTTCTTTTGATGACCTGGATTGAAACCTTTCTTTTTGTTTAAACGTTGTTGAACTCTAGACGTATATTTAGGTTTTGAAAATTCCATTTTATCTTTTGTTTCTGAAAACTGTATTTTTATCAATTTAAAAATTGTTTTAATATTTTCAATTTTCACATTTTTAATTGGAAATTCCTCATCAGAATATAATTTGTCTGAATCATTCAAAGTATATGCTACTTTGAATGTTTCGTCATTCAAATTATTTTTTGATATCAGAAAATCTTTATTGTAAACCCTTTTAACCGATGATTTCGAACTGTCAACTGATGAACTTGAGCTCTCAGATTCAGACTTTGACTCTGACTCCTCATTCTTATCCAACACCTGATAGAACACTTTCTTTATTAACTCAGACTCATGATCAGTGTCAGACGATGTGAATGTGACGTCAATGTTTTCTGGTAACTCATCAGTTGTTTCAGACTTTAACTTTATATTGACTGCCTTTTTGAGTTGTTCCGAATTTGGTTTTCTAGGAGAATAACCTTCCCAGTTCGGAGGCGGACACTTGTTATAATTTGCACTTTGTTTCTTACTAGTATCCGTATCTTCCGACTTCTTATCTTGAAAAGCTTAAAAACCTGCCACTGTCGGATAGATTCTATCAATCAAATAATCAGAACTTGAGTAATGCATTAGCAATCGTCTGATTCTTTCATTCTCAATCTTTTCAGTCTCCAATTCCTGCTTTAACTCTGCACACTCTTCAATATAGTGATTGATGGCCTTCTGCTTAGACATCATCACTGCATTCATCATTGTCAAAGCATCTTCCCTTTCTGAGCTTGTCTTTTCCAACTGGTTTACTGTTCTGTTCAACACAACATAAGATTCTCTCACGTACTTAACATCGAACAATAATTTTTCTTTCATCTCATCTAGCTCACTATACTTTTTGTCTTTCTCTTCACAATGTTTGCATGGTTCCAAACATTTCAGACAAGGTTTTGTGACCTCTACAATCTTTTCAATCACTCTAGCTTCTTTAACCTCTTCACTCTGTTCATTCTTCTCTTCCACCTGAACAACATTCTCACATTTTACCTCTTTCTTCTCTTTTGCTGCTCGTTTCTCCTTTAGCTTCTCCAATTTATCTGCAAAATAAAATTTGAAACTTTCAGGAGATAGATGAGTTTTACCAATGTTTATTTGATTAATTTCTTCCTCATCATCACTGCTATCAATTGTTGATTGGTCAAAGACTGGTGTCTTTTCTAAACTATCTTCTGAAGAAATAGATTCTCCATCTTGACTTTTCTCATCATTTGCAAACACATCCATCTATTCTTTCATCAACTCTGGCTCTTGGATGATCTGTGCAACAAATGCTCTAAACTTTGAATTACTTTTAGCCGGAATATATTTGTCCCATCTAAATCCCTCTGGCAATCTTTCATCTTCTTGATCTGGAGGCATAGTAATACATGCTTTCTTTTTTTCCATCTTCAATTGACGGTTGTTGAGCTACCTGATGATATATTGCTTTCCGATAATATTAATTGTTCCCGAAAGGATTCTGAGCTCCACCTGCTTCTCGGTTGGTACATTCCCTCTTGAAATGTCCTTTTTTCCTGCACCGAAAACAAGTAACTTTAGACTTATCAAAACCTAAAGTAGAAACATTAGCATCACATAAGTTATCTCTTCCTGTAATCTGCTTAAATTTCTCAGCTCTCCTTAACACGCTCGCTAAACACCATCTAATATCCATTAGCTCCAGTTCCTCAGCATCAATCTGATCTTATTCCTCTTTTGTTAACATAGGATTTTCGGTTCTTCCCGCAACCTGTAACAACTGTCAATAAAACCGGTAATTAGGTTAATAATTATCCAATAAGAAAACCCTAATTAAGACACCCAAGTAATTTGGCATAAACCCTGAAATTTCCGGAATAATCGGAATCAGGATCAGGGCCCCTAAAACTCGAGGGGGGCAAACCCTAGTTGGACGTTTATCTAAAAGTAAACGTTGCTATATTCTGATTTGTTAATTTTGTTGAATCATCAAGGCTACAACCGAACTCAGCTAGGCTAGGAAATAGGCTGCACCCTTTACGGACCGTAAAGGTTGGTCCTTACGGACCGTAAGCAGACCAGGTTCCCTTACGGACCGTAAGGGGTTAGGCATACGGTCCGTAAGTGTGTCGAAATTTCTGCTATAAATAGCCAACCTTGGCATGTAAACTGGAGACTTAAAACGACGTAAATTATCTCTGTGTACGTCGAGTTCAGGCGAGTATACCACAAATTAAACACACACGATCACTAAACGCTGTCGCAATCAGGGTAATAACTCGATCGCTATTACGATTCAACGTCCGATCGATTATAACTATCCAACGATAGTCCGGGTGCTGCTCAATTGAGCTTGCACTTTGATTATTCGTCGTGATTTCGACTTGAATATTAGAGTGCTGTTCGAATTCGGACTATGCTTTGTTATTCGTTGTGAATCCGACTGAATTATCGAGTATTGCACTGATTAATCGTTGTGAGGGTTTAATCTCGTGAATTGACGTAAATGCTGTATTAGTTACTAACCTGCCTGTGTGTGCATTGTGTTAAATTAGGTGTAATCAAGGCTAATCAGTAGGCATTATCTATTTGCTCGTTAATCTGCAATGTGAGTCATTCTTCTTTTTAAACTGTTTTCTCACAGTTTGTGAGTAAGTATTACAAAACTTCAAAGTTATTTTCAAGGTTATAATTACAGGGATTAAGTCTTTGTAATCACCAAATTACAGCTGGTATGTGGGGTATTGTGCACATTACTATTTTTATCACTCTAGGTGAGTGAGTATCACTCTAGGTGAGTGAGCCGTCACGATTGGGGCGACGGGACCCAATAGTGGTATGACCACAGTCACAGATCCGGTCGAGTGACAAATACCCATTCTTGATAATTGGTTGATAGAAACATTGTAATCGCTCTTAATACTGTAAATTTATAACTAACGGGTCATTTTAGAAAATGGAATGATTCACTCAGTATTTCCCTGCTGACAAAACCTTTTTCAAACATGTTTCAGGTGATCTGTGTGATCCAGGAAAAGTGCAGTAAAGCACTATCAAGCTCAAGAAGTGGCTCAGTGTGAATAAATCAATAAAACATGTTTTGGAAAATAAATATTTCTGTGTGAAATCAACTTATTATAAATTATGGGAATCATCCCCTAAAACTTTGTGTAATATATTAAACGAGCATATTACGGTGAAAAGATCCTGTAATAAAAGACTTCCGCTGTCGCATAAAAATACCACGGGTACCACTGGGACTGCTCGCGGCCCCTGACTCCGTCCAGGGTGGGTCGGGGGACGCGACAGAAGGTGGTATCAGAGCTAATAATTAATAACTATTGAGCCACTGATCGAGCCGCTGATTAAGCCTAATACTAAATTAAGTATTTGACAAAATACTTAATTCTACTAGTTGTTATTCTGTGATTATCTGTTTATTAACTGATTATTTGATAGTTACAGTATGGGTAAACAAAAGTTGTCTGCTATCTACCACAAACTAGATGTTGCATCTTCTTCTAAAAACCCAGTAAACCTAGAAGAAGGAATCTTTGTCCGCAAGGCAAACTATGAGAATCCTCTTTCCCCAGAGAAAAGGGATTCGATACTTAAAAAGAGTCAGGAGAAAAAGAAACCCCGAACCAAGTGAGTTAGGTTTAACCCAGAAGTCCAAGAATTTGGTAATAGTGTACCTTGGGAAGATAAAATAAACGGAAAATGGGCAAATCTTTATATGCTAGCTACTGTAGCAGAAAATGCAAATCTCTAAATATCTGATAAGTTGAGACTAGTAAGAAAAAATCACTATCCAGTAAATAAATAAAACTCCAGTGTGTTTATTTCTGTTGTCCTTTGTATAAATTAAAATGCAATAAAACTTCAGTGTTTGTTTGTTAAACTTTGTTCCAAAGTTTTAACATTGCATTTTTATTTTGCATATATACTATGCAGCATGAGTGAGATATCGGAAGCATTCCAGAATCTCAACTTATATCCAGTGCCTATCGAAGTCTCTTACGACTTTATTGGTTATGTTGCTGACATAGAAGAACCTGTGGAATTCCAAGCTCCACCGCTGGAAAAAGCCAAACCTAAAAAGCCAAACCACTCTTAGGCAAATCTTCACAGTAGAAACCGCAGAAGGAAATTCTGTGAAAATAGATAAAGTCTGGCAAGAAGGAAAAATAGAATTATTAGGTCATAAGTTTTCTGCAAATCTATTACCAATGAATTTAGCCGGATTCGATGTAGTGTTAGGAATGGATTGGTTAATAGCCAACCATGCACGAATCCTATGTGATAAAAATGCAGTAGAAATTCAAACCCCTTCAGGAGAGGTAATTATAATTACTGGAAATAAATCTCGAAAGCCACTAAAATTCATTTCAATAATGAAATTGGCTAGTTATTCGAGAAAGCAGGAAATGGTGTATATGATTTCAGTAATCATTAACACTAAAGATAAGGAACTTCAGGATATTCCAATAGTCTCAGAATACCCAGATATTTTTCCAGAAGAATTACCTGGATTACCACCTGATAGAGAAGTAGAGTTTAGAATTCATTTAATTCTAGGTACTGCACCAATAGCCAAAGCACCATATAGATTAGCACCTACCGAAATGTTGGAATTGAAAAAGCAATTAGATGAATTATTAAGCAAAGGATTCATACAACCGAGTTCATCCCCTTGGGGTGCACCAGTGTTGTTTGTGAAAAAGAAAGATGGATCAATGAGAATGTGTATCGATTATAGGGAATTGAATAAAGTTACGATTAAGAATCGATACCCATTACCTAGGATTGATGATCTTTTTGATCAACTTCAAGGAGCTAGGTATTTCTCAAAGATAGATTTAAGATCCGGATACCATCAGTTGAAAGTACAAAAAGAAGACATACCTAAAACTGCTTTCAGAACTAGGTATGGTCATTATGAGTTTACAGTCATGCCCTTTGGATTAACGAATGCCCCAGCAGCATTCATGGACATGATGAATCGAATCTGTAAACCATACTTGGATAAATTTGTAATCGTTTTCATCGACGATATACTTATTTACTCCAAAAGCCAAAAAGAACATTGTGAGCATTTACACGTTCTCTTAACTTTGTTAAGAAAAGAAAGGCTTTATGCCAAATTCTCGAAATGTGAATTTTGGCTGCAAGAGGTACAATTCTTAGGACATGTAGTAAATCACGCAGGTATCCATGTAGATCCTGCTAAGATAGAAGCAATTACAAAATGGAAAGACCCACAAACAGCAATGGAAATAAGAAGTTTTCTAGGCTTAGCTGGATACTATAGACGATTTATCAAAGATTTTTCTAAGATAGCCGTACCTTTAACCAAGTTAACCTGTAAAGCTGCTAAGTTTGAATGGGGACCTAGAAAAGAAGAAGCCTTTAAGATTTTAAAGCATAGGTTGACAAATGCACCAATCTTAGCTTTACCCGAGGGAACAGAAGACTTTGAAGTATATTGTGATGCTTCAAAATTAGGATATGGATGTGTGTTGATGCAACGCAAGAAGGTAATTGCGTATGCTTCTAGGCAATTGAAAAAGCACGAAGAGAATTATACGACTCATGATCTAGAATTAGGAGCCATAATCTTTGCCCTTAAAATCTGGAGACATTATCTGTATGGAAGTAAGTTTACTGTCTATACAGATCATAAAAGTTTAAAATATATATTTGGGCAAAAAGAATTAAACATGAGGCAAAGAAGATGGATGGAGATGCTGAGCGATTACGACTGTGATATTCAATATCACGAAGGAAAGGCAAATGTAGTTGCCGATGCCTTAAGTCGTAAGTACCATGAGAAGCAGAAACGAGTACGTGCTCTGAGATTAAATCTCCAAGTAGATTTAATAGCACAAATCAAAGAAGTTCAGAAAACAGCAATCAAAGATAATGCTGAAGGAATGAAAGGTTACCTAAAAGAACTAGAACAAGGAAATGATGGAATTTGGAAATTCCATAAGAAACGAATTTGGGTACCTAAGCAAGGAGAGTTAAGAAATAAGATCTTAGAAGAAGCTCATAAATCTAG
Source organism: Helianthus annuus (assembly GCF_002127325.2). Classification (NCBI taxonomy): domain Eukaryota; kingdom Viridiplantae; phylum Streptophyta; class Magnoliopsida; order Asterales; family Asteraceae; genus Helianthus; species Helianthus annuus. The sequence continues at coordinate 8,619,925 of NC_035442.2, read as the reverse complement.
GTATACCATGCACCCAGGAAACAATAAGATGTACCAAGATTTAAGAAATAATTTCTGGTGGATAGGAATGAAAAAGGATATAGCCGAATACATATCCAAGTGTTTAACTTGTTCACAAGTTAAGGCTGAACACCAGAAACCATCAGGATTACTTCAACAACTGGAAATGCCTGTATGGAAATGGGAACTCATAACAATGGATTTTGTTACTAAGTTACCCAAAACCAAAAGAGGTAATGATGCAATTTGGGTAATTGTAGACCGGTTAACCAAATCAGCTCATTTCTTACCAATAAAAGAAACCTTTAGCATGGAAAGGTTAGCGCAACTGTACGTGGACGAAGTAGTATCCCTACATGGAGTCCCACTCTCCATTGTATCGGATAGAGATAGTCGATTTACTTCTCATTTCTGGAAAAGTTTTCAGAAAGCAATGGGAACTCGACTAAATCTAAGTACTGCATATCATCCACAAACAGACGGACAGAGTGAAAGGACAATCCAAACGTTAGAAGACATGCTCCGAGCATGTGTAATTGACTTTGGTGGTAATTGGGATAGCCATTTGCCATTAATAGAATTCTCCTATAACAATAGTTATCATTCAAGCATCGAAGCTGCACCATTCGAAGCACTATATGGACGCAAATGCAGAACTCCCGTATGTTGGGCGGAAATCGGAGAAAGTCAGTTATCAGGACCTGAAATTGTACAAGAAACTACTGACAAGATAACCCAGATCAAAGAAAGACTGAAAACAGCTCGAGATCGTCAGAAGAGCTATGCAGATAATCGTCGCAAACCTTTAGAATTTCAAATCGGAGATAAAGTACTTTTAAAAGTTTCTCCTTGGAAAGGTATAGTACGATTCGGTAAGAAAGGAAAGCTAAGTCCGAGATACGTTGGACCATTCCCTGTGATTCAACGAATAGGACCAGTAGCTTACTGGTTACAACTACCAGAAGAATTGGCTGGAGTACATGATGTATTTCATGTATCCAATCTCAAGAAATGTTTATCAGATGAATCCCTGGTAGTTCCTCTTCAGGAAGTAGAGGTAAACGAAAAGTTGAAATTCGTAGAGAAACCGTTAGAAATCGAAGATCGAAAAGTCAAATTCCTCAAGCATAAAAGACTGGTATTGGTCAAAGTCAAGTGGAATTCAAAGAGAGGACCAGAATACACTTGGGAGCTGGAATCAGAAATGAAGCAAAAATATCCTCATCTATTCCAGTAAATCTCGAGGACGAGATTTTTCTTAAGGTGGGGAGGATGTAACAACTGTCAATAAAACCGGTAATTAGGTTAATAATTATCCAATAAGAAAACCCTAATTAAGACACCCAAGTAATTTGGCATAAACCCTGAAATTTCTGGAATAATCGGAATCAGGATCAGGGCCCCTAAAACTCGAGGGGGCAAACCCTAGTTGGACGTTTATCTAAAAATAAACGTTGCTATATTCTGATTTGTTAATTTTGTTGAATCATCAAGGCTACAACCGAACTCAGCTAGGCTAGGAAATAGGCTGCACCCTTTACGGACCGTAAAGGTTGGTCCTTACGGACCGTAAGCAGACCAGGTTCCCTTACGGACCGTAAGGGGTTAGGCATACGGTCCGTAAGTGTGTCGAAATTTCTGCTATAAATAGCCGACCTTGGCATGTAAACTGGAGACTTAAAACGACGTAAATTATCTCTGTGTACGTCGAGTTCAGGCGAGTATACCACAAATTAAACACACACGATCACTAAACGCTGCCGCAATCAGGGTAATAACTCGATCGCTATTACGATTCAACGTCCGATCGATTATAACTATCCAACGATAGTCCGGGTGCTGCTCAATTGAGCTTGCACTTTGATTATTCGTCGTGATTTCGACTTGAATATTAGAGTGCTGTTCGAATTCGGACTATGCTCTGTTATTCGTTGTGAATCCGACTGAATTATCGAGTATTGCACTGATTAATCGTTGTGAGGGTTTAATCTCGTGAATTGACGTAAATGCTGTATTAGTTACTAACCTGCCTGTGTGTGCATTGTGTTAAATTAGGTATAATCAAGGCTAATCAGTAGGCATTATCTATTTGCTCGTTAATCTGCAATGTGAGTCATTCTTCTTTTTAAACTGTTTTCTCACAGTTTGTGAGTAAGTATTACAAAACTTCAAAGTTATTTTCAAGGTTATAATTACAGGGATTAAGTCTTTGTAATCACCAAATTACAGCTGGTATGTGGGGTATTGTGCACATTACTATTTTTATCACTCTAGGTGAGTGAGTATCACTCTAGGTGAGTGAGCCGTCACGATTGGGGCGACGGGACCCAATGGTGGTATGACCACAGTCACAGATCCGGTCGAGTGACAAATACCCATTCTTGATAATTGGTTGATAGAAACATTGTAATCGCTCTTAATACTGTAAATTTATAACTAACGGGTCATTTTAGAAAATGGAATGATTCACTCAGTATTTCCCTGCTGACAAAACCTTTTTCAAACATGTTTCAGGTGATCTGTGTGATCCAGGAAAAGTGCAGTAAAGCACTATCAAGCTCAAGAAGTGGCTCACTGTGAATAAATCAATAAAACATGTTTTGGAAAATAAAGATTTCTGTGTGAAATCAACTTATTATAAATTATGGGAATCATCCCCTAAAACTTTGTGTAATATATTAAACGAGCATATTACGGTGAAAAGATCCTGTAATAAAAGACTTCCGCTGTCGCATAAAAATACCACGGGTACCACTGGGACTGCTCGCGGCCCCTGACTCCGTCCAGGGTGGGTCGGGGGACGCGACACAACCAAATTCTCATATGATTCTAACACGGTAACTAGTAATGCCATATGGCCTTTAGCGACTTCTTCAGAGAAATTCTGACCATTCTGAAGATGCAACGCGATGTTGCATTGTAGCACATGACTATTACCATTGTTTGAGCTTTGAGACTGATAACTTGAAGTTGAAACATTTGGATTAACACTTGGATATGAAGAAAAACCACTGTTGTTGGTTGAACTTTGATTGAGTGATCCGGATGAGTTTTCTGCACTAAAAGCGGTTTGGATCTTCGGACTAGCTTCAACATTTTGAACATTACCTTTGAAATACATCTTGATATCTTGTTGACCACTTGAATTATTCATTCTAGCAATCTTTTGTTGTTCAAGATCTTGTCCTTCAAGTTTTTCAATGAATTGAGCAATTGTCAATCTATCATACTCTCCGGTATTCTTCAAAATCATAAGATTTGTACCCCATTCTTTTTGAGGTAAAGCATCGGCTAATTTTTCAACCCATTCCTCATGATCTTCATTGATATCCAACCGACTCATTGAACGCACTAAATGACTATATCTCTCAATGAGAGTTATTGTAGTTTCACCCGACAGACTTTAGAACAATTCAAATTCTTTCTTTAATAGTGACTTTTTATTCTTGATCATCTCCGTACTTCCTTCGAATTTTGTACGAAGTGCTTCCCAAATTGAACGTGCACTATCATCATGTTGAAGTAATATGAAAATATCTTCTTTCACAGCTTGTTGAAGTAAACTAATCATCATTTTTTCTGCTTTGTACATTTCTCTCTCTTTTTCCGTAAATTCAGAGATATTCTTTATAACTCCCATATTATTACGAGGTCGAACATACTTAGTTTCAATACATTCCCAAGACCTTAGATGATTTGCTTGAACCCAGTTTTCGAAACGTTCTTGCCAACAGTAATATTCTTCAATGCTCATCAGCTTTGGGGGTTTCTGCAACGTTCCCATTTCATTTTCCATGTTTACGTTCTAAGAAACGGTAACAGGAGTACCTGGGACAGTAGCAAATGCATTGTAAAATTCAGAATCCATATTTCGGTATTGAGATTTCACAAGAACAAACTTTTCAAACGAACTGGAGGTTGCAAACGGTCTGGTAATTCACACGAACTGAAGTTCAAACGAGCTGATCAAACCACACGACCTGAAGACCTATTAATCCAAGCGACCTGGGTAATTTCAAACCGTGCAAACTAAAGCTATTTACTCAACCCGTGCGAGCTGAGTGTAATTCACGCGAACTGGAGAGAATTCAAGCGACCTGAACAAAACTCAAACGACCAGGTCACCTCGTACGACCTGGTCAAACTTTTTCAAACAACTTGACCAATTTCAAACGATCTGGCTTCTCTTCGTGCGAACTGAGATGATTTCTCGAACGATGTGAACAGAAATTCACACAATCTAGTCCATTTGTTCAAGGATTGATTAAAACAGTGTTTTACGTGTTATATGTAAAAATCAGATCATTTTATCCGTGAATTATTTGAAATTTTGAAGAAAAACTGTAGAAGATGAGTAGAAGTGAGTAGAAAACAGATTTTGTAACAACTCTCATTAAAATTAATACTTAGTATGTTAATTATCTATTAAGGAAACCCTAATTGAGAAACCCAAGTAGTTCTGCATAAACCCTAAAATTTTCATAACAATCGAAATCAGGATCAGGGCCCTTAAAACTCAAGGGGGGTTAAAACCCAATGGATAATTATCATCAACATTCGTTGTCTGAATAAGAATTGTACGTACAGTTAACTTGGCAAACCGACTGGGACACAAGGCTACCCTAGGGTAGATTGTTGCCTCCCGCGATACGCGGAAGGTTTTGTGTTCCCTGTCGCGACACGCGGGGGAAACACAATTTCAGTATATAGGGGGGGGGGGGTTTGGCACTTACATTCTGTTGATTGTTCGACGTTAAAATTCAAAATATACTACGAGATATTAGCTGATTACTATAAAACACACACAATTCACGAAGTGCTGCCGCAATAAACAGGGTAATAAGTCGATCGCTATTACGATACAACGTCCGATCGATTGAAACTATCCAATGATTATTTGAGTGCCGCTCAAATTGAGTTATACTTTGTTATTCATCGTGATTTCGACTTGAATGTTTGAGTGCTGTCCAAACTCGGGCTATACTCTGTCATTCATTGTGAATCCGATGAATTGTTAAGTATTGCACTTTGTAAATCGTTATGAGAGTTTAATCTCGTGAATTATCGTAACTGCTGTATTAGTTACTAACCCTGTTTGTGTGCATTGTTATTTACATTAGGTTAAACAAAGGCTAATCAGTAGGCTTATACTCTGCTCGTTAAATCTGCAATGTGAGTCATTCTCTTTTTATCAACTGTTTTACAAAACTCCAAGTTATTTTCAAAGTTATAATTACAGGGATTAAGTCTTTGTAATCACCAAATTACAGCCGGTATGTGGGGTTTTGTATACATTACTTGATAACCGTCACCATTAGACAACGGGTTAGCCAAGGGGTGATATGACCATAGTCACAGACACCATCGGGCAATGAGGCTACCGATGGCTGGTCGAGTGACAAATACTGTGGGTAGTTGGTTTGATATCAGAAACATTGTAATCGCTCTTAATACTGTAATTTATAACTAAATGTGTCATTTTTAGTAAAATGAATGATTCACTAAGTATTTCCTGCTGACAAAACCTTTTCCAAACATGTTTCAGGTGATCTATTGTGATCCAAGAAAAGTGCCGTGAAGCACTACAAGCTTAGAGAAGTGGCTCAATGTAAATAAATAAAGAAACATGTTTTGTAAAATAAAGATTTCCCAGTGAAATCATCTTATTGTAAATCACAAGATTCTATCCTTAGATTATATAAACGGGCAGTTTTAATATTAAAAGATCCTGTTTTAAAAAGACTTCCGCTGTCACTTAACTTAATACCACGGGATTTCCTGCCTCGCAGCTCTGGACCGGGTCAAACTGGGGCCGAGGGCCGTGACAGAAAAAGGTGGTATCAGAGCCACTGATATAAGCTTACTACTGATTAAGTTTATTAAGATTTATTTGAAGAATACTTAAATTGTCATTCTGTGATTATGTGTTTTAATTAGTTATTTGTTAGTTACAGTATGGGTAAACAAAGGCTTTCTGCCATCTACCACAAATTAGATACTGCACCCAAAGAAAAAGGAACCTCTTCCTCCAAATACCCAGCAGTTCTGGAAGAAGGAATTTTTGTCCGTAAAACTCAATATGAGAATCCTCTTACCCCAGAGAAAAGAAACTCGATTATTAGGAAAAGCCAGAAACCCCAAGTCAAGAAAGTGAGGTTTAATCCAGAAATCCAGGAAATAGGCACTAGTCCGCCTTGGGAAGACAAATTAGATGAAAATTGGGCAAATCTTTATATGCTAGCTACCGTAGCAGAGAATGCAAACCTCTAAACTACCAATAAGCCTGATCCAGTAGAAAATCACTGCCCAGTAAATAAATAAATCCTAGTGTGGTTCAAATTTTCCATTATCTTTTGTAAAATTAGTCTTTCAATATGCAATAAAAGTAAATATTTGTTTAGATTTCCTTATAAGATTTTAACTTAGCATTTTTGTGCATTTTGCATATATGCTAAACAGCATGAGTGAGCTATCGGAAGCATTTCAGAATCTCAACTTATACCCAGTACCAATCGAAGTCTCTCACGATTTTACTGGTTATTTTGCTGATGTGGAGGAACCCCTGGAATTTCAAGCTTCACCTCCAGAAAAAGCAAAGCCTAAGAAAAGAAGAAGATATGTAGGATGGAGGAAAGTACGCAGGAGGAGGCCGGCCACTAGGAAACTCCTCAAAATAGAAAACCCTATAGACAAAGGAAAAGGAATCGAGACCGAAGAGAGTTCTAAACCAGCAGAGATAGAAATCAGAGAAAATTTGAAGCAAAAGGGAATAGAAATAGGAGAGAGCTCTAAACAACCTGAAGAGATCACATTTCAAGACAAAATAGACCGTCTACTGGCAAACTGTGATGTCATTAGCCCTATCAACAACAATCTTTTCCCTTATCCGGCTGAACTCCAACTTCCAGTAAATCTGGAACCAGCAATTCCGGACCCTCTCATCCACACACGACCTTTAGGCGAAATGGAAGAGTGGTGGACAAATGACTAGCAATTCCAAAACATGATCAATAGTCCTTATACCTTCCTTCCACAGTTTGATCCAGAACCACTTCCCAACCCGCCAATGAGCAACGAAAACTTGGCCGAACTTCGTCAGTTTGGTGAAGAACTGATAGGTACAGGGAATAGAATCCGGGATATGGGGGAACAAATTTCCTGGAAATACAATGAAAGGGAGCGTCGTTACTGAAATACCAGTTGATCAAGAAAAAGTGGGTTAGGAAGCTGTGGTTGTATAATAACAAGTAGTAAACAAACATATAACACTGTAAAATAGGGAATAAAACATTGTAAGATAAACAGTGTGTATGGATGCCTATATAATCTATAAATCAAAATAAAAGTCTAGGAAATCGACGATTTTGGATACATATATGTGTTGTAAGATTTTATGTGTTTATGTGTAATTATTTTCTTATCTTTAACTATCAATTATTGGATACTAAAAATTCACACCAATACTAATTATCAGATGGAAAACGCAAACGAACCAGTTAATGAAGTAAACCAATCTGAGCAAAATTAAGAAAATCAATATATGACTAGGCAAGATATTGAAAATATCGTTGCTAAAGGGATAGCTAATGCTATTCCAGAAATTATGGCTGCTGCTTAGAAACCTGCTGAACCACAACAAATCATTCCTAGCAAACGTACTCCGGAAGATAATGACAGTAACAGCATAAATGGAGGAGGCAATCATGACGATAATGATCCACGACAGGCCCCACTTCCTAAGAAAATGAAAGCTGCAACGCTTGGTTGCACTTACAAAGAATTCCTTGCCTGTAAACCAGCAGAATTTGCAGGTAATGAAGGGGCAACTGCAACACTGCGTTGGTTAGAGAAAACCGAAGCAGTAATTGCAATAAGTAAGTGTGCCGAAGAAGATCATGTCATGTATGCTTCAAATTTGTTCAAAGAAGGGGCACTAGAGTGGTGGAACACAGTATTACAAGCAAAAGGAAGAAGGATGGCCTATGCCATGAACTGGGAAGAGTTTAAGAATCTTGTAGAAAGAAAATATTGTCCTGAGTATGAAAAAGAACAAATGGAAAATAAGTTCCTAAATCATCGTATGATGGGAGTAGATTGTCGCAGTTATACTTCAACATTCTTTGAATATGCTAGAGTGGTACCAACACTGGCTTCGCCAGAACCGGGTACTCATTTCTCGCTATATTTGGGGACTAATTAGTGAAATCCGTAACATCGTTAAGGCTGCGAGACCTCGCACTATAGACGATGCTGTGGAATTAGCTAATACCCTAACCGATGAACTTGTGCATACAAGAGAAGAAGATCGAAAGAAGGATTTAGCTCAAAAGATTACCCAAGGATTTCATATGGGTAATACTAAGAAAAGAGGAACAGGACAATTCTCAAATCTTCCTTTCTGCAGAAATTGTAGAAAGAAACACTTTGGAAGATGCAATGTGACCTGCAATTTTTGCAAAATGATAGGACATCGTGAGGAAGATTGCAGAAAAAAGACCAGGATCTGCTACAACTGCGGAGAAGCTGGGCATTTCAAACCCGAATGCCCTAAATTGGTTAGACCAGCAGATAATAAAGGCAAACCAGCTGACGGAGCTACTAAGAAGAATGCCAGAGCATTCCAGCTGACCACCCAGGAAGCAGAACTCATCCCAGATGTGATAGCTGGTACGTTCTTAGTTCATGACGTGTTTGCAAAATTATTATTTGACTCTGGTGCAAACCAAAGTTTTATCAATACTTCATTATGCCAAGCTCTTAATTTACCCTTAACCACCCTTAGGCAGATCTTTACAGTCAAAACGGCAGATGGAAATTCTGTTAACGTAAATAAAGTTTTGCAAGAAGGAAAGATAGAACTTTTAGGTCATAAGTTTTCTGCCAACCTGTTACCTATGAAATTAGCCGGATTTGATGTAGTGTTAGGAATGGATTGGTTGGTAGCCAATCATGCTCGGATCCTGTGTGATAAGAATTCCGTAGAAATCCGTACCCCCACAGGAGAGGTAATTTTAATTACAGGAGATAGACCTCAAAAGCCACTGAAATTCATTTCAGTAATGAAGTTGGCTAGTTATTCAAGAAAACAAGAAATGGTGTATATGATTTCCGTAATCATTAACACTAAAAATAAGGAACTTCAGGACATCCCTGTAATCTCAGAATACCCAGATGTCTTTCCAGAAGAGTTACCCGGGTTACCACCCGATAGAGAAGTAGAGTTTAGAATTCATCTAATCCCTGGTACTACACCAATAGCCAAAGCACCTTATCGATTAGCACCCACCCAAATGCTAGAACTGAAAAAGCAATTAGATGAATTGCTAAGCAAAGGATTTATACAACCTAGTTCATCCCCTTGGGGAGCACCAGTGTTGTTTGTGAAAAAGAAAGATGGGTCAATGAGGATGTGTATTGATTATAGGGAACTAAATAAGGTTACAATTAAGAATCGATACCCATTACCTAGGATTGACGATCTTTTTGATCAACTCCAAGGCGCTAGGTATTTTTCTAAGATAGACCTAAGATCCGGATATCACCAGCTGAAGGTACAAGAAGAAGACATACCTAAAACTGCTTTCAAAACTAGGTATGGCCATTATGAGTTTACAGTTATGCCCTTTGGACTAACAAATGCTCTAGCAGCATTCATGGACATGATGAACAGAATTTGTAAACCATACTTGGATAAATTTGTAATTGTCTTTATCGACGATATACTTATTTATTCAAAGAATCAGAAAGAACACTGTGAGCATCTGCATGCACTCTTAACTTTGTTAAGAAAAGAAAAGCTTTATGCCAAATTCTCGAAGTGTGAATTCTGGCTATAAGAAGTACAATTTTTAGGTCACATGGTGAATCACGAAGGAATTCACGTAGATCCTGCTAAAATAGAAGCAATCACCAAATGGAAGGTCCCACAAACAGCTATGGAAATTAGAAGTTTTCTAGGCTTAGCTGGATACTACAGACGATTTATTAAGGATTTCTCTAAGATAGTTGTACCTTTGACTAAGCTGACCTGTAAAGCCGTTAAGTTTGAATGGGGACCTAGACAAGAAGAAGCTTTTAAGATTTTAAAGCACAGATTGACGAATGCTCCAATATTAGCCTTACCCGAAGGAACAGAAGATTTTGAAGTATATTGTGATGCTTCAAAATTAGGATTCGGATGTGTGTTAATGCAACGCAAGAAGGTAATTGCGTATGCCTCCAGGCAATTGAAGAAACACGAGGAAAATTATACAACTCATGACTTAGAATTAGGAGCCATAATTTTTGCTCTTAAGATTTGGAGACATTTTCTGTACGGAAGTAAATTTACTGTTTATACAGATCATAAAAGTCTAAGGTACATATTTGGGCAAAAAGAATTAAACATGAGGCAAAGAAGATGGATGGAAATCCTAAGCGATTACGACTGTGATATCCAATATCACGAAGGAAAGGCGAACGTAGTTGCAGATGCCTTAAGTCGTAAATATCATGAAAATCCAAAGCGAGTCCGTGCTCTTAGATTAAATCTACAAGTAGATTTAATGGAACAATTGAAGAAAGTTCAGGAAACAGCAATCAAAGATGATGTTGAAGGAATGAAAGGTTATATAAAGGAACTAGAACAAGGAAATGATGTAATTTGGAGATTCCACAAGAAACGAACTTGGGTACCTAAGCAGGGAGAATTAAGAAATAAGATTTTAGAAGAAGCTCATAAATCTAGGTATACCGTGCATCCAGGAAACAATAAGATGTACCAAGATTTAAGAAACAATTTTTGGTGGATAGGAATGAAAAAGGATATAGCTGAATACGTATCTAAATGTCTTACTTGTTCATAAGTTAAGGCCGAACACCAGAAACCTTCAGGACTACTACAACAGTTGGAAATACCTGTATGGAAATGGGAACTCATAACAATGGATTTTGTTACTAAGTTACCCAAAACCAGAAAAGGTAATGATGCAATTTGGGTAATTGTGGACCGATTAACCAAATCAGCTCATTTTCTACCAATGAAGGAAACCTTTAGCATGGAAAGATTAGCCAAATTATACGTAGACGAAGTAGTATCCTTACATGGAGTTCCGCTCTCCATTGTATCGGACAGGGATAGTCGTTTCACTTCCCATTTCTGGACTAGTTTCCAAGAAGCAATGGGAACCCGATTAAATCTAAGTATTGCATATCATCCCCAAACAGACGGACAAAGTGAAAGGACGATAGAAACCCTGGAAGACATGCTCCGAGCATGTGTAATCGATTTTGGTGGTAATTGGGATAACCACTTACCCTTAATTGAATTCTCCTATGTAACACCTCGTGTTTTCAAATGTCAAAGTCAAAGTCCAAGTCAACTTTGACCTTCTTTGACTGTAGATAGTCGATTTTATGTTTTAGTTGTATTATGTGGAGTAAGTGTTGTAATCAGCAAGAATCGAAGTAATCGAATGTGTTTTAACGCGAACCGATCTACGACTGTGAATAATAGGAAGTAACAATGCGATAAAGTTAACCTAATCAGTAACCAAACCGATCTAACAATCATCGAACTCGAGACTCGAATCATGCGAATTGTGGTACTGTTATACGTGTGTGTGTGCCTTATGTGTTACTTGTGCATGTTTACTTTATGTTGGTGTGGTATTCAAGCAAATCAATCAAAGATCAAATCGAAACTCGAAAAGCAATCGAACTCAATCAAAACCGACATCGAAGCGCGAAAAGTAGATGCTTGTATGTAGATATAGTGGTTGGGATTAAAAGTAATTTGACTAGGAACTCTATCGTATCCGTGTCATCGTCCATCGAAATCGAAACGTCGAAAATCGTCGCAAAATACCCAAAGTGTGTCGCGGATCGAACAGGAGGCAACCTGATCGAACAGGCCAGCCGATCGGCTAGCATCTTGCCAGCTGATCGAACAGCCCACTCGATCGGAGCTCCTGGCCGATCGGCTGCCACTTTCCTCTTTTGGAGCCTATAAATAGGGCTGTCATTGTCATACTTTCCATTTTTGGAAAGCTCTGACCGAACCAGCTATCTTCTTCACCTTTTCTCAGATTTCTCTCAATCCCGGTAAGTTTTCACCCTAATTCTTGTACGTTTTTTATCATTACTTGATTCTACACCTTTCTATCTTTCAAAACTTGGATTCTAACCGTGAAATCACCAAGATCTAAGTGTTCTTGGGTGATGTCATCATGGTGTTCTTGAAGAACATCATGTTTTGGCCTCATTCCACTAAGATTAGCTTAGATCTAACCGATTCCCACATAAACAAGTTAAGATCTATCAAAGATCTAAACATCCACAAGTTGCGAAGGATTGAAAGAAGGAATTCCAACTTTCTTTCAACTCTTTTACACTCAATGCCTTCAAATCAATAAAAACGAAGCTTGAACCGGCTAACTAATAGTTAAAAGGTTCAAGATTCGGGTTCTATGAATAAGGTTAACCGATTTCGGGTTAAACTTTAAACCGACATTCCGAACCGTTCACCGGCCGGACTTGGGTGATTCCTGTTCGAGCCAAAGAAACAAGTAGGAACGGAGGTTACCATAGTTCAACACGTTGTCTAGATACCTTGAAAGAATGACAAATAAACAAAACAGCCAAGTGTTAGACGAAAGGCTGATCAGGTCAGAAAAGCTGGCCGAACGGCTAGGCTGTTCGAACAGCCCAGCCGATCGGACACACCAGCCGATCGACCGGGCCAGCCGATCGGCTAGCACATGGCGTCCCACTTTTCCAAACTTTTGAAGTATAGTATTGACGAAGTAATGTTCGATCAAATAGGTCACTCGATTGGTAAACATTACTGTTCGGATCATGAGATACTATGCTTCAACACTTAATCGTTTTCACAACTCGTTCGTAGTAGGGAATGCCAGCCGATCGAACAGGTTGTTCGATCGAGTGACATTCAGTTGGGGACTGACCTGGAAGCTCCTAGCCGATCGAGTGAGCTAGCAGATCGAGTGAGCTAGCCGATCGAACGAACCGTTCGATCGATCTACTTGAAAGGTAGGAACACTTCAGTGTTCCCAAATACTGTAACAAAAACTTCAAAAGTTCAAATCCTCAAACACAAACACACCAAAGGAAGAAACAATCCACTCGAATGGTCCAGTCGATCGAGCCTACCGGCCGATCGAGCGGGACTGTCCAATCGGATATACCAGCCGATCGAACAGGCCGTTCGATCGAACCTGCCGTTCGATCAACCAGCCTATCCGATCCATTCACACTTATGTACTTTCCACATTACTCATTGTTGTGCTATCGAACTATTCAGGCTAATCTTACCCAGCGCTCCCTTCAATCCATAATCAATCACTGTGAGTATACTCGAACCCTTTTTGCTTTAGCACTTTTGGGTGTTACATACGTTACTTATCAAAATCACAATCGAACACACTATTCAAACTATTTGAACGCTAACCGATTGCATGTATTACGTGATTAAATGTATGCTTGTTATTATGTTTACACGTGGAAAGCTGTCTACCTGCCTTAGCAACGTAGTACTATAGTTTGGACTCAGCACCCGCTCACACGGGGGTTGTTAAGGACAATTTACTTGCATGATTTACGGTGGTGGTCATGTATTGCGAACTGTCACGGACAGTCAACCCGCAGTCATTGGTATTGATAGGTCCATGTCGATAATTTACATGCATCACTGCCCTCTGTGTACGTGCCCGGTTATGCGTAACTATTCGAACTCTATATGCTATTATCAAACTTGTGTACTCACCTTTACATTATATGTATTGACTTATTTTAACGTATGTGACAGGTGGTTAGGATGCTTACTTGCTTTCCCTGCTGTGAAATCGAGCCTAGGAAGAGTCTAGAAACCAAGACAATTTATATTTATGTGTTAAAATCTGAGTTGTCAGAACTTGTTTTGTTTAAAGGATATCTATGTCTGTAATAACTAGATTTATCTTATGGGTCACGGTATGGGACGTGATATTTAAACTATTTGGTAATAGTAGTTGTTATGGAATTTCTTTGAACAATCTGTTTCGCTCAGTGCCGCGCCCCGATGATTCCGCCATCGGTTGGGGTGTGACAGATTGGTATCAGAGCCATAACTATAGGGAATTAGGCAGACACGACCTAGTCTGGGTCGCTGTCTTAGAGACCTAGACTATAGTTAGGAACCATCAGACCAAGTTTAGATGCTTATTCTGTAATTCTTCACTGTCACTACACTCGAATTTTCAGATAAAGTCGGAAGATTTAGTTAGGAATAGGTGTGAAAACCGCAAACTCCCGACTAAATTTCCTGACTTATGAGGATTTTATTCCTTCACCTCGACATTTTTACCGATAAACGAGGAGAATTATACCAAAACAGGTGTGAAACCCCCATTTTGATGAAAATTCTTCTCGATTTTACTAAAAACAAGGAAGAAATTGCTAAGCCAAGGGGTGAAACCCTAACCTTAGCAGTTTGTTCTGGATTTTTATTCATCTCACCAAGGCTTCGATGGACTCCAACGACCTGAACTCACAAGTATGGCCTAGGGAACGCGTGTGGAATGCCCAAGAATCGAGGCAGAAACACGACCTATAGAGTCGAAAGTGATGACAAGTCTACTGTGAATAGTCGAGTAGCCTTGGGTAGTCGATGTCTAGTAGCCGCAGACAATCTATCTCTCGATTTCATGTGATTCGATTCTGAGAACCGCAACCACGTACTCTGATGACTCGTTGATTTTATGTGTTTATGTGTGCTTCCTCTGTTTTGTGTTATATTTGCTTTCTCTGATTTATTTTGAGGTGATATTCGACTTTACTACCACTACGATCAACACACACGACTCGCATTTGGTGATTCTATCTCAATTCGACACCCAGTTATCCCAAATCTAGACGGTATCATGTTATGTTATGCTATACGACTAAGTTAAACTATACTATACGATGCTATTCAACATACTATTCGAACGGCACGCGAACTTTGAAGGATAGGTTTCTGTTTTCTGACTGCTTCAGTGATTAAGTGCCTAGGTAATTTACGTGTGTCTGTGTTTTGTGCTCTAAGTACTTATGTGCTTCTGTGTTCTATGTGCTTCTGTGCTTACATGTATCTGTGGTTATGTGCTTATGTGTTTATGTGATATGCGTGATTCGACGTGATTCTAAGCTTTAGATAGTAGTAGACGTGTGAGGTGAGATTCGATTTCGTTATGTTGAGTCTCGTGACGATGTCTGTTGCAGACCATGTCGTCGTCTGGATCCCGACCCTGAGCCCCACTTACCCGCCAAGAAAAGAGGGACAGACGTCTCACTGCCATCATCTCCAAAACCGTGGCGAAAGCTGTGAGTGAGGTGTATGAAAACGCTAGCAAGTCGTCTGAAGAATCCCGAGCCGAAATCCCTAAGGATTCAAGCAAGGCTGCTTTCAGCTTTAAGCAGTTCAAAGCATGCGGACCAAAAGAGTTCACTGGCGAAGATGGTCCAACAGCCATGTTTCACTGGTTCGACTCAGTCGAAGTCACTCTGCGCCAGAGCGGATGTCCCAAGCATCTCCGCACTCTCAATGCTACAGGCGTCTTCCAGTCCCGTGCTCTAGACTGGTGGACGGCCGAACGAAACAAGCGCGGAAATGATGCAGCTTACGGGCTATCATGGAAGGAGTTGAAAGCGATTATGATCGAAGAATTCTGCCCTCCTCATAAACGCCAAAAGCTGGAGGACGAGTTCTGGGGAATCAAGCGGAAGGATGGAGACAACGCTGCTCTCACTGCTCGCTTCAAGCAGCTTAGCATTATCTGTCCTGGTCAAGTCAAGACCTCCAATCAAGCCATCAAGAAGTATATCCGAGCCCTACCCGACTGTGTAGCCGACTTTGTTCACGCCGCCAAGCCAGCAACGATCGAGGAAACCTACCTACTCGCCGCTGAGATCAACGATAAGCGAGTCAAGCCTGGTTTCTGGGATAAGCAGACCAAGTCTCTGCACCAAGCCACTGCAACACCCACCGACTCATCTGCTCAATCCTCCAAGTCTTCAAGAAGGAAGAAGAAGAACAACAACAACAGCTCCAACAACAAGAGTTGTGCTGCCGCAACCACCGCTGCTCCCCTACAATCTGTACCAGCTCAACAGCAGCAGCATCAGCGCTCAGCTCCAGTGATCAATGCACCGCCAGCAAAGCGTGCATACACAGGCCCTCACCCACTCTGCCCGACATGTTCGTATCATCATCCGGTGGTCTAGCTTGTCGTTTTTGCGCTCACTGCAATCTGTACGGTCATTTCACTGTGAACTGTCGTTATGGTCCTCGTCAAGCCCCAGTTCAAGCTACTGCCAACCAAGCTCTACTCCCTGCCCCTCAAGGCCAACAAGCGGCTCAAGCACCAGCAGCCAATGCTCGAGTCTACTTTGCATGTGGTGACCCTAACCACTTTGCCAACAGATGCCCGAACAGGGTGGTTAAGCAAGAGCCCCAGCAGCAACAGCAACAACAGCAGCCTCAGCAACAGCAGCAAGCAGCCCATGCCCGAACCTTCAACATCAATGCCCGCCAGGCTCAGGTGGATAACAACGTGGTTAATGGTACGTTCCATGTGAATGGCATTTATGCATCATGTTTGTTTGATACTGGAGCCGATAACTGCCTTGTGTCATTTGAATTCGAGAAGCTCCTTAGTCGTAAGCGCTCTTATCTGTCCTCGTCATTCGAAGTCGAAGTTGCTACAGGAAGAACTATTGCCGTTAATTCAGTACTTCGTGATTGTACTCTCGAACTCAACAATCACGTCTTCCCAATCGACCTCATTCCGATGCAACTCGGAAGTTTTGATGTAATAATAGGCATGGACTCTCTTCGCGAAAACCATGCTGAAGTTGTGTGCTTTGAAAAGATGATTCGATTCTCACTCGCGAATGGTGATCTTCTATGTGTATAGGTGAAACAGCGTCGAAAGGCCTCAAGCTTATGTCGTGTATTCAAGCCAGCAAATACCTCCGCAAGGAATACCGAGCCTTTTTGGCCAACATTGTAGTAGCGGAGAAGGGAAAGAAAAAGAAAGTTGAAGTCAAAGATGTTCCAGTGGTTCGTGAATTTCCTCAAGTGTTCCCTGGCGATCTTCCCGGACTACCACCAAGTCGTGATATCGACTTTCGTATCGACCTCATACCTGGAGCTAACCCCGTTTCCAAAGCCCCTTATCGACTTGCTCCATCCGAAATGCGGGAACTCTCGAACCAACTCCAGGAATTACTCGAAAAAGGCTTTATTTGCCCAAGCACCTCTCCTTGGGGCGCGCCAGTCCTTTTTGTCAAAGAGAAGGATGGATCGTTTCGGATGTGCATCGACTATCAGGAGTTGAATAAGCTAACCATTAGGAACCGATACCCCTTGCCCCGAATTGACGATTTGTTTGATCAGCTACAAGGTGCAGCATGCTTCTCTAAGATCGACCTACGTTCAGGATACCATCAATTGCGGATTCAAGAGGAAGACATCCCTAAAACTGCTTTTCGAACCCGTTATGGCCATTACGAATTTGTTGTTATGCCCTTTGGTCTAACCAACGCACCCGCGGTTTTTATGGATCTAATGAATCGCATGTGTAAGCCCTATCTTGACCGTTTCGTCATCGTGTTCATCGACGATGTCTTGATCTATTCCAAATCGAAAGCCAAACACGCGCAACATCTACGTTTGGTTCTCGAGTTGCTTTACGGAAACCAACTCTATGCCAAGTTCTCCAAGTGCGAATTCTGGTTGGAGGAGGTTCAATTTCTGGGTCACATAGTGAATAGTCGAGGTATCCATGTCGATCCTGCGAAGATTGAGGCTGTCAAAAGCTGGATTACGCCTAAAAACCCATCAGAAGTTCTTTCTTTTCTCGGACTAGCGGGCTATTATCGACGATTCATCGAAGGATTCTCCAAGATCGCTGTGCCGCTTACTGCTCTTACGCATAAGGACAAGCCTTTTGTGTGGGGAAACGCACAAGAGACTGCCTTTCAAACCCTCAAGCATATGTTGTGCAACGCACCGATTCTTACGCTGCCCGACGGAAGCGACAACTTCATTGTCTACTGTGATGCTTCTAACCTTGGTCTCGGCTGTGTTCTCATGCAGCGAGACAAGGTCATAGCCTACGCATCTCGTCAGCTCAAGATCCACGAGAAGAACTATACAACCCATGACCTCGAGCTAGGCGCGGTTGTCTTTGCATTGAAGATTTGGCGACACTACCTGTATGGCACTAAGTGTACGATCTACACCGATCACAGGAGTTTACAACACATCTTCAATCAGAGAGAGCTTAATATGCGTCAACGCCGATGGGTAGAACTTCTCAATGATTACGACTGTGAGATTCGTTATCACCTAGGCAAGGCGAATGTGGTTGCTGACGCGCTCAGCAGAAAGAGTTACGTGCTCAATACTCGAAACATCCAAGCCCAGCACAACCTCGAAGCCCTCATCCGCGAAGCTCAACATGCTTGCTTTAACGAGCGCACATTGAAGAGAGAGAGGATCTATCACGATGGAGCTCAGTTAGTAAGCAAATCAGATGGGATATTCTATTATCTGGACCGAATTTGGATCCCTAAGCGGACCGATTTGCGAAAGATTATCATGAAAGAAGCCCACAAGTCCCGATATTCTATTCATCCCGGTGCAGACAAGATGTACCAGGATCTTCGTTATAAGTACTGGTGGCCGGGTATGAAACGGGATATCGCTCTATACGTTGGAAGCTGTTTAACTTGTGCAAGAGTTAAGGCTGAACATCAAAGACCTTCTGGCTTACTCGAACAACCGCCGATACCTATATGGAAGTGGGAGAGTATAGCTATGGATTTCATAACAAAGCTCCCGCCCACGCCATCAGGTCACGACAGTATTTGGGTTATAATTGATCGTCTAACGAAATCAGCCCACTTTTTACCGATACGAGAAGACTACAAGGTGGAACGACTAGCCCAAATCTACACCGATGAGATCATTCGTAATCATGGTACGCCTCGTGACATCATTTCAGACCGTGACGCTCGGTTCACTTCGCGATTGTGGGAAACATTTCAAGCGGCCCTTGGTACGTCGCTTAATCTGAGTACTGCATTCCATCCTCAAACCAACGGACAGACTGAAAGAACGATCCGTACTCTTGAAGACATGCTCCGAGCGTGTGTCATAGATTTTGGCGGTAGTTGGAACAAACACTTGCCATTGGTGGAATTCTCGTACAATAACAGCTATCATGCCAGCATCCAAATGGCACCTTTCGAGGCTTTGTATGGTAGAAGTTGTCGATCGCCTATTGTGTGGCACGAGATCGGTGACTCGCAACTAACCGGTCCCGAGATTCTACAAGAAACGACTGACAAAATCCACCAGATAAGAGACAACTTGGTAAAAGCTCGGAACAGACAGAAAAGTTACGCCAAAAAAAGACGCAAGCCCCTTGAATTTGAAGTTGGTGACTACGTACTCCTAAAGGATCACCTTGGAAGGGTGTAGTCCGATTCGGCAAGAAAGGGAAACTAGCGCCTCGATATGTTGGACCTTTTAGGATTCTGGAAAGAATCGGAAAAGTCGCCTACAGACTCGAACTACCGGAGGAACTCAGTAACGTCCACCCGACTTTCCACGTCTCTAACCTCCGAAAACGCCTTGGTGATCGTGATCTAATCGTACCGCTCGACGATCTTCAGGTCAACGAAACGTTACACTTCGTGGAAAAGCCTGTCGAAATCATGGATCGCCAAACCAAGCAACTTAGGCGCTCTCGCATCCCGATCGTGAAGGTCCGATGGGAAGGCAAACGAGGCGCGGAGTTCACTTGGGAACTCGAAAGTGACATGAAGGCCAAGTACCCATAGCTGTTTAAATAAATAGATCTGAAGCATCAAATTGGTATATCACGGTGTTGTGTAGCCTTCGGCCAAATCTCGGGACGAAATTCCCTAAACAAGGGGAGGATGTAACACCCCGTGTTTTCAAATGTCAAAGTCAAAGTCAAAGTCCAAGTCAACTTTGACTTTCTTTGACTGTAGATAGTCGATTTTATGTTTTAGTTGTATTATGTGGAGTAAGTGTTGTAATCAGCAAGAATCGAAGTAATCGAATGTGTTTTAACGTGAACCGATCTACAACTCTGAATAATAGGAAGTAACAATGCGATAAAGTTAACCTAATCAGTAATCAAACCGATCTAACAATCATCGAACTCGAGACTCGAATCATGCGAATTGTGGTACTGTTATACGTGTGTGTGTGCCTTATGTGTTACTTGTGCATGTTTACTTTATGTTGGTGTGGTATTCAAGCAAATCAATCAAAGATCAAATCGAAACTCGAAAAGCAATCGAACTCAATCAAAACCGACATCGAAGCGTGAAAAGTAGATGCTTGTATGTAGATATAGTGGTTGGGATTAAAAGTAATTTGACTAGGAACTCTATCGTATTCGTGTCATCGTCCATCGAAATCGAAACATCGAAAATCGTCGCAAAATACCCAAAGTGTGTCGCGGATCGAACAGGAGGCAACCTGATCGAACAGGCCAGCCGATCGGCTAGCATCTTGCCAGCCGATCGAGCAGCCCACTCGATCGGAGCTCCTGGCCGATCGGCTGCCACTTTCCTCTTTTGGAACCTATAAATAGGGCTGTCATTGTCATACTTTCCATTTTTGGAAAGCTCTGACCGAACCAGCTATCTTCTTCACCTTTTCTCAGATTTCTCTCAATCCCGGTAAGTTTTCACCCTAATTCTTGTACGTTTTTTATCATTACTTGATTCTACACATTTCTATCTTTCAAAACTTGGATTCTAACCGTGAAATCACCAAGATCTAAGTGTTCTTGGATGATGTCATCATGGTGTTCTTGAAGAACATCATGTTTTGGCCTCATTCCACTAAGATTAGCTTAGATCTAACCAATTCCCACATAAACAAGTTAAGATCTATCAAAGATCTAAACATCCACAAGTTGTGAAGGATTGAAAGAAGGAATTCCAACTTTCTTTCTACTCTTTTACACTCAATGCCTTCAAATCAATAGAAACGGAGCTTGAACCGGCTAACTAATAGTTAAAAGGTTCAAGATTCGGGTTTTATGAATAAGGTTCACCGATTTCAGGTTAAACTTTAAACTGACATTCCGAACCGTTCACCGGCCGGACTTGGGTGATTCCTGTTTGAGCTAAAGAAACAAGTAGGAACGGAGGTTACCATAGTTCATCACGTTGTCTAGATACCTTGAAAGAATGACAAATAAACAAAACAGCCAAGTGTTAGACGAAAGGCTTATCAGGTCAGAAAAGCTGGCCGAACGGCTAGGCTGTTCGAACAGCCCAGCCGATCGGACACACCAGCCGATCGACCGGGCCAGCCGATCGACTAGCATATGGCGTCCCACTTTTCCAAACTTTTGAAGTATAGTATTGACGAAGTAATGTTCGATCAAATAGGTCACTCGATTGGTAAACATTACTGTTCGGATCATGAGATACTATGCTTCAACACTTAATCGTTTTCACAACTCGTTCGTAGTAGGGAATGCCAGCCGATCGAACAGGCTGTTCGATCGAGTGACATTCAGTTGGGGACTGACCTGGAAGCTCCTAGCCGATCGAGTGAGCTAGCCGATCGAGTGAGCTAGCCGATCGAACGAACCGTTCGATCGATCGACTTGAAAGGTAGGAACACTTCAGTGTTCCCAAATACTGTAACAAAAACTTCAAAAGTTCAAATCCTCAAACACAAACACACCAAAGGAAGAAACAATCCACTCGAATGGTCCAGCCGATCGAGCCTACCGGCCGATCGAGCGGGACTGTCCAATCGGATATACTAGCCGATCGAACAGGCCGTTCGATCGAACTTGTCGTTCGATCGACCAGCCTATCCGATCCATTCACACTTATGTACTTTCCACATTACTCATTGTTGTGCTATCGAACTATTCAGGCTAATCTTACCCAGCGCTCCCTTCAATCCATAATCAATCACTGTGAGTATACTCGAACCCTTTTTGCTTTAGCACTTTTGGGTGTTACGTACGTTACTTATCAAAATCACAATCGAACACACTATTCAAACTATTTGAACGCTAACCGATTGCATGTATTACGTGATTAAATGTATGCTTGTTATTATGTTTACACGTGGAAAGTTGTCTACCTGCCTTAGCAACGTAGTACTATAGTTTGGACTCAGCACCCGCTCACACGGGGGTTGTTAAGGACAATTTACTTGCATGATTTACGGTGGTGGTCATGTATTGCGAACTGTCTCGGACAGTCAACCCGCAGTCATCGGTATTGATAGTTCCATGTCGATAATTTACATGCATCATTGCCCTATGTGTACGTGCCTGGTTATGCGTAACTATTCGAACTCTATATGCTATTATCAAACTTGTGTACTCACCTTTACATTATATGTATTGACTTATTTTAACGTATGTGACAGGTGGTTAGGATGCTTACTTGTTTTCCCTGCTACGAAATCGAGCCTAGGAAGAGTCTAGAAACCAAGACAATTTATATTTATGTGTTAAAATCTGAGTTGTCGGAACTTGTTTTGTTTAAAGGATATCTATGTCTGTAATAACTAGATTTATCTTATGGGTTACGATATGGGACGTGATTTTTAAACTATTTGGTAATAATAGTTGTTATGGAATTTCTTTGAACAATCTGTTTCGCTCAGTGCCGCGCCCCGATGATTCTGCCATCGGTTGGGGTGTGACATCCTATAACAATAGTTATCATTCAAGCATCGAAGCTGCCCCATTTTAAGCACTGTATGGACGTAAGTGCAGAACTCCAGTTTGTGGGGCAGAAATAGGAGAAAGTCAATTATCAGGTCCAGAAATTGTACAAGAGACCACTGACAAGATAACTCAAATCAAAGAAAGACTGAAGACGGCTCGAGATCGCCAGAAAAGCTATGCAGACAATCGCCGTAAGCCACTAGAGTTTCAAGTCGGAGACCAAGTACTTTTGAAAGTCTCTCCTTGGAAAGGAGTAGTACGATTCGGTAAGAAAGGAAAACTAAGTCCAAGATACGTAAGACCATTTCCAGTAATGCAACGAATAGGACCAGTTGCTTATCGTTTACGACTACCAGAAGAACTAGCTGGAGTACATGATGTGTTTCATGTATCCAATCTTAAGAAATGTTTATCTGATGAATCCCTGGTAGTACCTCTTCAAGATGTAGAGGTAAATGAAAAGTTAACATTTGTAGAGAAACCACTACAGATAGAAGATAGAAAAGTCAAGTTTCTCAAACACAAGCGACTAGTACTAGTCAAAGTCAAATGGGATTCAAAAAGAGGACCAGAATACACTTGGGAGCTGGAATCAGAAATGAAGCGAAAATACCCTCATCTATTCCAGTAAATCTCGAGGATGAGATTTTTCTTAAGGTGGGGAGGATGTAACAACTCTCACTAAAATTAATACTTAGTATGTTAATTATCTATTAAGGAAACCCTAATTGAGAAACCCAAGTAATTCTGCGAAACCCTAAAATTTTCATAACAATCGAAATCAGGATCAGGGCCCCTAAAACTCAAGGGGGGTTAAAACCCAATGGATAATTATCATCAAAATTCGTTGTCTGAATAAGAATTATACGTACAGTTAACTTGGCAAACCTACTGGGACACAACGCTACCCTAGGGTAGATTGTTGCCTCCCGCGATACGCGAAAGGTTTTGTGTTCCCTGTCGCGACACGCGGGGGAAACACAATTTCAGTATATAAGGGGGGGTTTGGCACTTACATTCTGTTGATTGTTCGACGTTAAAATTCAAAATATACTACGAGATATTAGCTGATTACTATAAAACACACACGATTCATGAAGTGCTGCCGCAATAAACAGGGTAATAACTCGATCGCTATTACGATACAACATCCGATCGATTGAAACTATCCAATGATTATTTGAGTGTCGCTCAAATTGAGTTATACTTTGTTATTCATCGTGATTTCGACTTGAATGCTTGAGTGTTGTCCAAACTCAGGCTATACTCTGTCATTCGTTGTGAATCCGATGAATTGTTAAGTATTGCACTTTGTAAATCGTTATGAGAGTTTAATCTCATGAATTGTCGTAACTGCTGTATTAGTTACTAACCCTGTTTGTGTGCATTGTTATTTACATTAGGTTAAACAAAGGCTAATCAGTAGGCTTATACTCTGCTCGTTAAATCTGCAATGTGAGTCATTCTCTTTTTATCAACTGTTTTACAAAACTCCAAGTTATTTTCAAAGTTATAATTACAGGGATTAAGTCTTTGTAATCACCAAATTACAGCCGGTATGTGGGGCTTTGTATACATTACTTGATAACCGTCACCATTGGACAACGGGTTAGCCAAGGGGTGATATGACCATAGTCACAGACACCATCGGGCAATGAGGCTACCGATGGCTGGTCGAGTGACAAATACTGTAGGTAGTTGGTTTGATATCAGAAACATTGTAATCGCTCTTAATACTGTAATTTATAACTAAATGTGTCATTTTTAGTAAAATGAATGATTCACTCAGTATTTCCCGCTGACAAAACCTTTTCCAAACATGTTTCAGGTGATCTATTGTGATCCAAGAAAAGTGCCGTGAAGCACTACAAGCTTAGAGAAGTGGCTCAATGTAAATAAATAAAGAAACATGTTTTGTAAAATAAAGATTTCCCAGTGAAATCACCTTATTGTAAATCACAAGATTCTATCCTTAAATTATATAAACGGGCAGTTTTAATATTAAAAGATCCTGTTTTAAAAAGACTTCCGCTGTCACTTAACTTAATACCACGGGATTTCCTGCCTCGCAGCTCTGGACCGGGTCAAACCGGGGCCGAGGGTCGTGACAGATTTTATCCTTGAAAACAAGCTGAAATGGTAAGAACTCTTCCTCCTGAGCTCTGATACCACTTGTAGGATCGGGGAATCGATTAAAACGAGTCGATCAGAAGAGTTCTAGACCAAATCAGAGGCGGAATTCATTGATTTGATCTTCATTCGGGTTGATATTCACATAGAAGTAGATTAACTGTCGATTGTATTAATATAACAACTTTACACGAGCTGGAGACACTTTGGCAGAGCTTCGATACCGGAATCAAAAAGTTACAAATGAAATCCCAAGACCCTCTATTTATAGGAACAGCCAGATCGCATGAAACAGTCCACACGAACTGGTGTCCAGTTCGCACGACCTGGCCAGGTCGCACGAACTGGTCACCTCGCACGAGGTGGCTTGTTCCGACCTGTTTCCCGTTTCTTTCGTACAACGTGTCTTGGTCTATCTATCTAGTTACAAGACTCGATACAAGACGAACTCAACAGACATATGCACCAACACTTAACGAAATTCACAAAGTATAGTCTTATTTAGACAGCACCTTGGCATTCGTTAGTTGGTTCCCGAATTGATCGGACAGAATATCGTACCGGTGATTATTGGTTAGAGAGAGAAGAATGAAGGAATGAGCAAAGAAAAATGAATCCTAAGCTTCTTATTTATAGGTAAGGGGTATGCCTTTCTTTTCTAGGAAGTTTCTTATATTCCCTAGATAAAGCCTTCCCCAGATAAAGCCTTCCCAAGATAAAACCTTCTTTGGATATTATCTACCTTAGATATTACCTTCTCTAGATAATATTTTCCCCATATATACCTATTTAGATATTATCTACCTCATGTATATCTTTGTTGTTAAACTTAGCTGTTTAACTTTACTTTAACAGGTTATTTAAGTAACTTACTTAACTGTTTAACTAATTAACATACTTATCTAATTAATTAATCTTACTTAGCTGATTAATTAATTAACTTACATAATCTTACTTAGCTGTTAAGTTTACTTATCTATTAAGGTTTCTTGATTGCTAAGTTATCTTAACTACTAAGTTGTCTTAACTGCTAAGTTTTACTTAACTATTAAGTTTTCTTAATTGCTAAGTTTACTTAATTCCTAAGTTACTTAACTATTAAGTTTACTTAACCATTAAGTTTACTTAACCATTAAGTTTACTTAACCATTAAGTTTCCTTAACCATTAAGTTTACTTAACCATTAAGTTTACTTAACCATTAAGTTTACTTAACCATTAAGTTTACTTAATCGCTAAGTATTCTGGTTTAACAGCTCCCTGGTTATGAATTCTAATTTCTAGATACACTGAAGCTCGTATTAGTGTATTAACCAAAATTCAACTTTAACGATAATCACGAGATCGAAACCCTCACAACGAATGACAAAGTATAGCCAGATATTGGCAGTACTTAAACATCCATTGGATTGGTTTCAATCGATCGGATAAAGTATCGTGCCATTGATTAGAGTTACTACCCTGATATCGTAGAAGAGTTTCAAGACATTGATTGTAAATTTGAAAGAAACAGAGAAACGATCAACGAAAAGAACGAAATTTTTCGTCGTAATGTGAAATATGATCAAGTCCCAATCCCCTGGCTTTATAGCCAGTTTTGATCTCTCCCGCGTGTCACGCAAGGCTCAGCAATCCCAGGCGCGTGTTGCGGGGATAGTCGGCCTGGCTTCGACTGCCACGTGTTCCATGTAGCCTTGACACGTGGCGCAGTGTCGTGACACGTGTCCTCGGTCACCTTTTTCGACCAATCACGCGTTTTTCTCGATTTCCGTGCCGATACTTATCACGTATGCTCGGGTATTTGGTTCGGTTTTTAATTTCGAATCTAATGAAGGTTACTTTTGTGTGGTTTAGTTCATTAATCGTCAGGTTTTCAAGTTTCGTTGCGCACATTTCTTTTGTTGTCGAGAATACTTTTGAGGGTTGTTACATCCTCCCCAACTTGTTTTAAATCTCGTCCTCGAGATTTAGGTTATGCTGTCGTTTAGAGTTTTGGCATGTGTTGGTTAATACTAATAGTATTAAAGTAAATGACACTGTAATTGAGTTATGACATGTTCAGATTTTGTGAATACGAGAACAGTTTTCAACAAATAGAACCCAATGGTCCAGAAATTGGTATTAATTGGACGAAGTGTAATGATATAATCATCAGAGTGACTAAGTTTACATGGGTCAGACCATAAGGAATATTTATGGCCAATAGATGTCCAAATCGAGTGTGAATTACTTCTAGAAACAATAGAATTCACTGTTAAAGTAAAATTTACCATGGTTACCAATTACGGAAGATTTAGAATCAACAAGCTCAACTGAATAGGAGTACAAAGATGATATGTCAACTATCTAATCATAACATGAGGAAAAATCAGTGTGTTGATATTATTGGATTGCAAGGATACACTGAGATATGTAGGATCGTTTTCAGACCCGAACGAGTCGATCAGAAGAGTAATTCACCAATACAAAAGGTGGAAACAAGTGTATCAGTGTTATTTCAGTTGTATTCACTTTAAAACTGTCTTGTATATTGAATCTGATACAATTCAGAAGACACGTCGACAGAGATTCGCCGTCGGAAAACTATCTGTTGATTCCGCTTCAAATGACAACAGACATCATGTATTTATAGTCCATGTGATTCCGCTTGAAACTGCCTCAAGCGAAACCTGATTCCGCTTGAACATAACTCAAGCGAAATCAACATGATATCTTGAGCAGAATCTAAACAATCTGATTTCGCTTGAAATGACCTAGTGTTATTTCAAGCGGAATAACATCTATTTCACACTTTCTTGAATTTTGTGCCCTGTTCTAACTATTTCTTTACAAGACTCGATACAAGATGAAGTCGATAGACGGATGCACCAACAAACTCCCCCTCGGATGTTCACGGAGTCTTCAGTGTCGAGTCTTCGGTTGTCAAACCTTCAGTCTTTATCAGTCTGCTCGCTCTTTTTCAAAGTATTCTTCATTGTAAGCATCCTCACTCAATCTCTATCTTCTTTCTTCTATATTCAGAATCTCGATCTGACTTTTTACACTTTTACACTCTCTCTTGATGTCTTCAGACTCCCCCTCTCAATCTACTGGGATCGCAGTCTGGAAATCACCATCTTCAGGTATTGGAACCTGTCATTTCCTGTAAAAACTCTACCAAACACATAAGTTTCTCAAAAATTTAGAAATCATTTGCAGACATCTTTCAAAAATGATTTAAACTTTAGTGACCACTTGTAAACATAACTTCTTCATACACTCTCTCCCAAACCTGTTCATCAAGTTTAGCACTTGGAATTTTGAAAATCAGTTTTTCAACATCAGTTGTCGAAAATCTTTTTGAATTTTTCAAAATTTATGCTAAAACACACTGAAAATCTTTTTGGATTTTTGAATTTAAAAATGCAATAAAGAAATATTTACAGACAATATTTTTGTGAGTTTGTGCAAGAGGATCATATCAGTTTTTGACACAAATCACTAACACCGTTAAGCTTGATTTCATTTTAAGTTCTAAACAATTCTCCTAGATTGTCAGTATACTGGTCCACTTAAATTTTCGCACACATTTCAATTGTTCCGTGATACGAAATTAATGTCTTAAGAACTTAAACTTATTCGCGTGTCCCACCACTTGAATATACTCCCGTATCCAGATCCCAATATTCAGTCTTACAGGTGAGTATACCACAAATGATATCTGTAAAGGGGTTAAATGCGAAACCGTGAGAGCTCAGGTCAGAACTTCCGTTCAGCAGAGAGATGACGGCTCGACATTTGGTGTGTCCCTTTAGAGGATCTTTTCTTCAAAAGCATATGATTTAGCATTTTGCAATGTTTTATCATTTTTATGCTAAGGGTTGCGCTATATTTCAAGC
The DNA here is from genome assembly GCF_002127325.2 of Helianthus annuus. Taxonomy (NCBI): domain Eukaryota; kingdom Viridiplantae; phylum Streptophyta; class Magnoliopsida; order Asterales; family Asteraceae; genus Helianthus; species Helianthus annuus. The sequence continues at coordinate 8,591,152 of NC_035442.2, read as the reverse complement.
AATGCAGAAAGTATTATGCGGGGACTAGGTCAAAACTTCCGTTCAGCAGAAGTCCCGGGATAATACCCCAGATATCACTGAGTATAAAGACCTAGTATCTCAGAAAGAGGGACCTTTCAAACAAGATTTTGGGGGTTACCCATATATCCAAGAAATGTTCCCCACAAGATAAGTAAGTTTGAAATTTAGGTTTATATCTCGTCACAATCTACTAAATGTGTAAAAACCTACTGGCACATCCATAGTGAGATTGTTTATCACATTTTTGACTTTGCATTTCTTTAGCGTGTTGTGATAGTCCACTGATGTACTATCATTTCCTCTTTTATGCAACAAAAACTCATTTTTCATTTTATCATGTTTTTGTTTTGTTTTTCAAATTTTCTTATGTTTTTGAATTTTCTGAAATTTTTAAATTTTTACTCCCCCTAAAATTCAAACACATTTAAAGAAAATTTAAAACAATCTGTACAAGAACATGACAACTGTCGAATCGCCTCAATTCTCCATCCACTTGGCATAAACAATCAGAACTCCCCCTCTCAACAAACTATTTTCCCATTATGATTTCAAAACACTTAAGTTTGTTTTAATCAAAATGGTTTTTCTGGAAAATTAGTTTTGTTGATTTTACCACTTGTAGTAAATGGGGTAAGATCATCACATTGTTTCTTTCCTCTTTATAATGATAGTTAAATCAAGTTCAACTTAATGACCTTGATTAACCACTTGTAAGATCAAAAAACCAATCACTTGTAAAAATGGTTTTCAACCAATTACCACTTGTTGGTTGAATTCTCAAGATGCCGATTCCTACTCCACACTTACCAACCTGGGAGTTCCGGCAATTCACACTTCTCAATTTAAATTTTCAAAAACATTTTCAAGAAAGATGCCGATTCATGCTCCACGATTACCAACTTGGGAGCTCCGGCAAGTCAGATTCTTATTCTTTGAAAAATATATCCACCCAAGCCTGACCATCCTTGGGTATTACAACATCTTCTTCACCATTACTTTCTACAGACTTGTGAACACTCCTTTTGGAAGCATAAAATTCTTTAACACCTTTGGCCTTACCATTGACCATTTTTCCAAAAATGTGTTTCACATTTCCGTTGAAAGTTTTTTTAACATCAAAATTTTTCTTTACAGAATAAAATTGACTTGAAATTTCAACTTTCCCAACTTTCTTTTTAAAATTTTCTGCTCTTAGTGGTGGAAAGTTTTCATCATTCACAGTCGGTACTGAATTTTCAATCTCTTTCATAACAACTTTTGGTTCCTCTGATTTTGTGGAATCAGATTCATCACCAGAACTATTTCCTGAACCCTTAACTACCCATTTTTGGTTTTTCAGATTTTCTTTTCTTTTTAAAACATTCTTTGAACACTTACCAACCTCAAATATTGAGTTTTCAAAACCATTAAATTTTCTGGTTGGTAGTTCAGTTTCATCAACAACTTTTTCTTTCAGTTTACCAGAGACTTCCTGTTGTTTTTTGATTGCCTTTGGACAATTCCTGGCAATGTGGCCAACTATTTTGCAGTTAAAACAGGTTCTCGTCTCCATTTTCTTTTGAACAACACTTTGTTTCATTTCTTCTTGCTTCTTGGCAAGGAATTCTTGGTTTGTCTGCTTCCTGAATACTTGCTCTTTCTCAGCTTCTGAAGTTTTTCCTAAAACAAACACAATTTTTGGTTTATAAACTTTTTCATTTTTTTAATTTTTTGGTTGATTAAATCCTAAACCTTTCTTTTTGAAATTACCATTATGGTTTGGTTTCTTTTGAAAACTATAACCATAATTGTAACCCATTTTCTTGTTTATTCTTTGTTGATCTCTTGAAGTGTATTGTTTAGGTTTTTCAAAAAGATTTAAATCTTTTATTTCAGAAATATTAATTTCTGTGATTTTGAAAACCTTTTTAATCATTTTGATTTTAACACTTCTTATTGGAAAAATCTCATCAGAATATAATTTGTCAGAATCTTACAAAGTATATGCTACTTTGACCGGTTCGTCATTCAAATTAGATTTTGATAATAAAAACTCCTTATCATAAACCCGTTTGTCCTTTTTGATTATTGATTTTGATGTGTCGGACTCAGACTTTGACTCGGATTTGGACTCCATTTTTTACTCCTCTATGTCATCTTTATCCAACACCTGATCGACCACACTTTTTATCAACTCGGACTCATGATCATTGTCGGACGATGTGAACGTAACATCAATATTTTCTGGCAAATTATCTGACGACCCCGACTCCCACTGTAAGTTTGTTGCCTTTTTGACTCTTTCGGAATTTGGATTTCTAGGAGAATATCCATTTTCGATCGGGGGTGGACATCTATTGTAGACAACACTTGGTTTCTTACCAGAAATTTTTACTTCATCATCTTCTTTTGTCTCGGACTTCTTCTCTTCCGAAGTCTTTTCTTCCTCAAACGTCTTCAATCTTTCAACTATGGGGTAAATCCTGTCAACAACAAAAGTAGAACATGAGTAACTTTTCAATAAATTATTAACTCTTTCAGTTTCAATTCTTTGTGTTGCCAACTTCAATTTAAGCTCAGCACACTTCTCTGTGTAGTAGTTGACATTGTCAAGTTGTTTCATGTATGCTCCTTTGAGTGTATTCATTGCTACAGGTTGTTCACTACTTGAATCGTTGTACTTATTCATTTCTCTGTTCAAGGTATCATATGATTCTTTCAACCTTTTTATGTTGTGGAGTAATTCATTGTTTTGCTTTATCAAAGAATCACAATTCATACACTTATCAAGAACTTTGACTACATCAGCATCTGTTTTGATTTCGAATTCTGGAACTTCTTTGACTATTCTTACTGGAACTTCTTCTTTAGTCTTTTTTTTCTCAGCTTCAGCTTGTTCCTGTTCTTCTTCTTCTTCATATTTCTTCCATTTCTCTTCTTCAGCTTTTGCAATTTTTCTGTATTTTTCTGCCCAATATTCATCAGAAGCATTAGCAACAAAAGCTTTAGCGTTTAAAATCCCTTTGGCCATGAATTCTTTGTCTGGGCAATAATTGTCCCAACTGAAACCTTCTGGCAATTTTTCATCTTCTTGATCTGCCAAACATACTTTACTATCCTTTGGAATGTATTTATCCCAACTGAATCCACTTTCCTTGCCCTGATTAACCAGACATGCTCTCTTTGAATCTTCAATTTCTTTTCTACCATGTGCAGTTTGTGCCTGTTGTTGTTGATGTGGCTGTTGTGTAACTTGATGATAAATCGCCTTTTTATAGTAGTCGTTGTTTCCGAAAGGATTTTGAGCTCCACTTGCTTCGCGATTTGTGCACTCTCTCTTGAAATGCCCATTTTCCCTGCAACGAAAACAAGTGACTTTAGACTTATCAAAACCTAAAGTTGAAACATTTGCATCACGAAAATCATCTCTGCCTGTTATTTGTTTAAATTTTTCAGCACGTCTCAACACACTAGCCATACACCATTTTATATCCATCAATTCCATCTCCTCAGCAACAATTTAATCGTAATCCTCTTTCGTAAGCATTGGATTCCCGATCCTCCCTGCAACTAAACCTCCATAGGATTCAAGCACAGTCACCAACAAAGACATGTGACTTTTAGCAACTTCCTCAGTATAGTTCTGATCATTTTCAAGATTTAACGCAATGTTGCATTGAAGAACTTTGCCATTCTTTGTTGTAGAAAAATGTGGATCAAATGTAGGAAATGAGAAAATCCTGTTTTGTTGCTTGATCCCTGAGATGAACTTTCAGAAGAACCTTTTGCATTAAAAGCTGTTTCAACCTTTGGAGAAAAATTGGTCTTATCACTAACACCACTTTTGAAATACAAACCAATGTCTTGTTCTCCATCATAGTTCTTCATCCTAGCAATCTTTCTTTGCTCCATCTCTTGAGCTTCAAGATGTTTAATAAACTCACCCAGTGTTAACTTTTTATATTCTTTTCTATTATTTCTCAACATCATCAGATACGTTCCCCAAATATCATGTGGTAACGCATCATAAGTGACATTTTGTTCTTGAGCACATCATCACTTCCTAGAAATTTTGCTTCTAATTCATTCCAAATTGAATATGCACTTCCATCATGTTGAAGAAGAACCAATATGTCCTCTTTAATCGCTTGTTGTAACAGACTAACCATCAATTTCTCATCTCTATACTTCTTTTTCTCATCAGCACTCATTTCTCTAATTGGCATTATCTGATTATTGTTCTTTGTTGGTCTTTCATATTGAACTTTAGTATGTTCCCAAGCATCCAAATGATAAGCTTCAACCCAGTTACCAAAACGTTCGGACCAACCATTATAATCATCAATATCCAAAAGCTTAGGCGGTTTTTGTGATGTCCCCGTCTCATTTTCAAGCAATGTACTTTGAGTAATATTCATTAGACCAGCAAAGGCATTATAAAACTCGTTCTCCATATTTCGGTTTTCAAAAATTCACAATCTGCCAATTTCAAGCGAAATACTATTTTCAAGCGAAATACTATTTTCAAGCGAAATACTATTTTCAAGCAAAATCAACTACAACACACTTTCAAGAGAAATCTCCTTGAAGCGGAATCAAACTTTGAAGCGGAATCACAAGAATTGTCCAAGCGGAATAAGCTTTGAAGCGGAATCAGTTTGATTCAAGCGGAATCACTCAAGCGGAATGTCATTTTCAAGCGGAACTACTCAAGCGGGATATCGTTTTCAAGCGGAACCAGGACAAATTCCAAGCGAAAACACAATGACATCATCATTTCGAACAGAATTTCAAGCGGAATAACGTAAATGTCAAGTTTTAGATCGATTTTAATTCTGAAACTTTCCAGGGTTTGTTAAAACATGATTACGCGTGATATGTGAGAATTTGAACCGATTTTAACCGTGAAAAATTTTTCAATTTGAAAAAGAAGGTGTAGAAAACAGAAAATGCAGCTGAAATGGTAAGAACTCTTCCTCCTGAGCTCTGATACCACTTGTAGGATCGTTTTCAGACCCGAACGAGTCGATCAGAAGAGTAATTCGCCAATACAAAAGGTGGAAACAAGTGTATCAGTGTTATTTCAGTTGTATTCACTTTAAAACTGTCTTGTATATTGAATCTGGAATGTTTACAATTCAGAAGACACGTCGACAGAGCTTCGCCGTCGGAAAACTATCTGTTGATTCCGCTTCAAATGACAACAGACATCATGTATTTATAGCCCATGTGATTCCGCTTGAAACTGCCTCAAGCGAAACCTGATTCCGCTTGAACATAACTCAAGCGAAATCAACATGGTATCTCGAGCGGAATCTAAACAATCTGATTTCGCTTGAAATGACCTAGTGTCATTTCAAGCGGAATAACATCTATTTCACACTTTCTTGAATCTTGTGCCCTGTTCTAACTATTTCTTTACAAGACTCGATACAAGACGAAGTCGACAGACGGATGCACCAACAAGATACAATAGAGTTTAGTGTATCATTGTCTTAATACATAATTGTATCCAGACTACTTTTGAATGATGAACCAAAGGAAAGACATACATAGTTTTACATGATTCGTATGATTATGATTAGCCCAAGCTACAAGTTTATAACGACGCCGCAAGGTGTCGTAATAATCAAAATAATAATAGCGGTGACCGAACGAGTTCACCGTGTTTGAAATCAAATGCGAGGCTTAACAAAGTAAATTTGAATATTTGTTCCGAATAAATCTCATAGGATTTTTAATTTGAAGATGAAAGAACAAACGAATATCATATATTTTCGATAAATGATGAGAGAATCGATAGAGGTACACTGAAAAATAGCACGAATTTATGTACTCTTATCTCAACACACATAATTGTATTAAGACTGTTTAAGATAATGAACCAACAGAAGTTAAATAAATAAACCCGTACATCAGGTGTGAAAGTGAGATTAGCTCAAGCTTCAAGTTAATGAAAACGCAACCACAAGGTGTCATGACCAGATAAATGATTCAATGAAGGTGAAGACTAAACAAGTCTATTATGGTTCTGAATAGACGAAGTACTTGACAGAAATGCATTTATTTATAAACTTTGATTTGTACTGGGGTCAAATAATAACTTAACTTAGAGATCGCGTATCAGCGATCGTATCTGGAATCATTGCTGCTTCCTGCGTAATAAGTACGAATGCTTGTTCAATTCCGTCTGTTGTTGTTGCCTTGTTGTCGGGTGCCTTCATCAGTTTTGGGCAATAAGGACGGACATGCCCTGTTTCTCCACAGTTAAAACAGACTGGGTTTTTCCTCTTGCATTGTTCCTCCTCATGATCGGGTGATAGTCCAAGTAGATCCTCTGGGAAAACGTTGGAGTATTCCAATATTGCCGGGATTTCTTTCAGTTTCTTGCCTCTAGTATTAATGATTACCGAGACCATTAATACTATGCCTTACTTTCATGCATAACTTGCAACTTTCCTCACAGAGATGAACTTTGTCGGCTTGTCTGTCTTGTCTCCTTGTGATTAGTTCTCCTACTGGCTTGCAAATCTCAAAAATCACCTCAGGAATCATTGTTGTCATTTGTTTCTTTTTATGAAGCAGACATAATTTCCTTTCTGTCAGTTCTTTCATTCTTTTCATTTTATGGCATATGTCTTGATCGTGTGTTTCGAAGATCAGGTCTTACTATCTTAATGCCTTATTATGTCATTATTATTGGCGTAAAAAGCGTATATACTATTGGTTAACAGTTTTAGTTCTTTGCAGCCCATATATTGTCGTAACGACTTCTTTATTACTGATAATCTTAGTAGGATCACAGGTGACGAAAGTCTTGGTAGGTACATCTAGTCGTAGGTTACTCTTACCTTCTGAAGAGTTAATAGTCTAAGGTAACGCTTTGGAAATTCTTATACCTTCGATGGCGTCCCAACTTAAAGGGTTCCCGTCGTTTATATTATCTCACGAGTTACGAGACAGATGATCAAACGAAATGATGTTCAATATCGGAATTATAGATATATGAGAGAGATTCCTGATAAAGAAATCTAGAATTATCATTGACACACATGCTCGTGATTTATGCTAAATTGTCAATCCTTATGGTTTTTGGATTTCCTTATAAATATATATATATATAATCATATATTTCACATACTGTAATATACATACCATTCATAAGGTCAAAGTATTTAACAGATTCATATTTCCAAAAACAGGTCAGACATCCGGTCATGGTACTATTTAGGGAAATTTATCACTTGTTTGACATATTATACCCCTTCTTACCCGGTTCTCGCCGGAGAGGTAATCCCATCTTACCCGGTTCTCACCGGAGAGGTAATTATCATTGTATTTCCCATACATGGTATCTTTTTAAATCAAGATTTTAAAGGTGCCTCTTTGATTAAGGCTTTCATCATGAATCAAGGAAATTTGTATTCACATGACAGATCATATTCTAGAACCAAGTAGTACCAATAAGCAAGAAATAACGGCGATCAAGTGTTATTGCTTATTTATCGTATTTGCAACGTTCTAATCATTATTCTCACGGCATACCAATACCTATCACATTATACTTATACAAGTAATTAGCTTAGCTTATATTAAGGCATCTTTCTTAAGTTTAAGTCTAAGTACTATCTTGGGTGCTACCAGATAATATCAATTTCCTAACTCTTCGTTTAAACTTAGGTATTATTACAACACCTGATTGCTTAAACCAGTGGCTCTGATACCACCTCTGTCATAGCCCCCGACCCCACTCTGGGAGCGGGAGCCGCGAGCAGTCAAGTGATACCGGTGGTTATTTTGAAAAGTATTGCAGCGGAAAATTTCATCAGGACCGTGAGTTAGGAAAATACCAGAGTTTAGAAAACACCAGATTTTATTTATTAAACAGATGGGGATAAACCCATGTTTTGCGAAGGTAGCTTTAATATGGGATAAACCCGAATACATAAAACAACTTTTCTTAATTTAATTTAATTGATAAAATAAGCCACTTCTGTAAGCCTTTTAGTGTTGTATCACAACTCTTATTCCAATCTACTGTAATCACCTGAAACGCGTTTTAAAAACATTTGGTCAGCAGGAAATACTGGTGAGTACATTCAATTTGTACAAAAGACACATTGTTTAAATATACAGTATTAAGAGTGATTACAATTGTTTCTATCTAATAATTATCTGACCGAGTTGTCACTCGACCGAATCTGTGACTGTGGTCATATCACTAATGGGTCTATTCACCCAAAAGTGACTTTTATCACTATTTAGGTCCGTTCACCTAATAGTGATGCTTGATAAGTAGTGTATACAAAACCCCACGTACTGTACTGGCAGTAATTTAAGATAACAAAGACTTAATCACTATAAGTATAACAGGAAAACATTTAGGGTTTTGGAAAGCACTTTAATAAAAATAGAATGACTCACATTGTTAGCATATAGTCTTGATTAAACAAGCCTCTTGATTCTAAGCCTTCTGATAACTAAGCTTCTACTTTATAGTTCTGAATCTTCTGATGATTAAACATCTTGTTTGATAGTAAGTTTATGTATCGGAGTTTTTCTGATAGTTAAACATTTAGTTTAACAGAGTGGAATACGTTTTAGTGTAAAACCATATCAAACCTAACGATGGTCACGAGATCAGAACCTTAATGAAATTCACAAAGTATAGTCTTATTTAGACAGCACTTTGGCATTCGTTAGTTGGTTCCCGAATCGATCGGACAGAATATCGTACCGGTGATTATTGGTTAGAACACCAACGTATAGAGAGAGAAGAATAGAAGGAATGAGCAAAGAAAAATGAATCCTAAGCTTCTTATTTATAGGTTAGGGATATGCCTTTCTTTTCTAGGAAGTTTCTTATATGTACCATCCCTAGATAAAGCCTTCCCCAGATAAAATCTTCCCCATATAAAACCTTCTTTGGATATTATCTACCTTAGATATTACCTATTCTAGATAATATTTTCCTCATATATACCTATTTAGATATTATCTACCTCATGTATATCTTTGTTGTTAAACTTTAGCTGTTTAACTGATTAACGTACTTAGCTAATTAATTAATCTTACTTAGCTGATTAATTAATTAACTTACTTAATCTTACTTAGCTGTTAAGTTTACTTATCTATTAAGGTTTCTTGATTGCTAAGTTATCTTAACTACTAAGTTATCTTAACTGCTAAGTTTTACTTAACCATTAAGTTTTCTTAATTGCTAAGTTTACTTAATTACTAAGTTTACTTAACTATTAAGTTTACTTAACCATTAAGTTTCCTTAACCATTAAGTTTCATTAACCATTAAGTTTATTTAATCATTAAGTTTACTTAACCGCTAAGTATTCTGGTTTAACAGCTCCCTGGTTATGAATTCTAATTTCTAGATACACTGAAACTCGTATTAGCGTATTAACCCAAATTCAACTTTAACGATAATCACGAGATCGAAACCCTCACAACGAATGACAAAGTATAGCCAGAGTACTTAAACATCCATTGGATCGGTTTCAATCGATCGGATAAAGTATCGTGCCATTGATTAGAGTTACCACCCTGATATCGTAGCAGAGTTTTGAGACTTTGATTGTAAATTTGAATGAAACGGAGAAACGATCAACAAAAAGAACGAAATTTTTCTTCGTAGTGTGAAATCTGATCAAGTCCCAATCCTCTGGCTTTATAGCCAGTTTTGATCTCTCTCGCGTGTCGCGCACGGCTCAGCCGTCCCTGGCGCGTGTCGTGGGCATAGTCGGCCTGGCTTCGACTGCCACGTGTCCTCGGTCGCCTTTTTTGACCCATCACGCGTTTTTCTCGATTTCCGTGCCGATACTTATCACGTATGCTCGGGTATTTGGTTCGGTTTTTAATTTCGAATCTAATGAAGGTTACTTTTGTGTGGTTTAGTTCAGTAATCGTCAGGTTTTCAAGTTTCATTGCACATTTTTGTTGTTGTCGAGAATACTTTTGAGGGTTATTACACTACCGCCCTTAAAGAAGTTTGGAGCCCGAAACCTTATTTACGTGGTTTGCCAGCACACCGCCCCCTTGGGGCGTCCCCATCGTCTCAGTCTCCCTTTCCACGATGATATCAGGCTTATTTTAAAAAAGGAGCCGTTAATAACGGCTAGTTTCCAATAAAAAAATTATTTTTATAAATATTAACAATTTACCCCACTTTTCAAACCAATTCAACCCAATCTCTCTCTCTCTCTTTTTTATACAATTCTTCAACTTTTATAAAATCTTAGCCATGGATCCATACAATCAAAGCAACCTGAACCCGAACCCAAACCAAAACGTTTTCTCAGTACCCAGTTGCTATCCAACGATGGATCCGAGTTTGTCAGAAACTCAATTTTCTTTTTCGGGTTTCCAGCAAAGCACCAATGCTTTCACTCAAATGAAACAAATGCAATTGATGCAACAAATGTTAATGTGAAACCCGTTTAACTCGCAATTTCAATCGCAACCACAACCTTCACCGCCACCGGAAGAATCGTCTCAACCCGTAGAAGATGAGGTTGAAGAATATGTGCCGGAGACGCAACCCTAAACCTCCAAATGAAATAAAGGGAAGCAAATGGCGTATGTAGCCGGTGATCAACCTTCAAATCTGAAGGCGCAACCATGGTCAAAATCGAGGAGCAGGCATTACCTAAGGCGTTGATTAGTACGTCAAAGTGCCCAATTGTTGGTATGTAAAAATATATAAATTTTATTATATTTTTAGAATATAAGAAACAATCAAACCAACAATGGTTTTTGGAAGGAAATACTAGCAAAATTCCTTGCGATTATGGAACAAGGTCGGTATCGAGATCTCAATTCTGTCGCTTCGAAGTGGCGAAAGATGCATCCGGTCGTCAACCATTTTTGTGGGTATTATAACAACTTATATACTAATCTTCCAAGTGGGTGGAGTGACGAAAGCGTTTTTAAAGAGGCGATGCGTAGATACAAAGATGAGCATCGGCAGGTTTTCCCACACGTCCGGGCATTGGAAGTTATGAAGAACAATAAGAAGTGGGCGTTGGTTCTAAACGAGGTTGCAAGCGCTAAATCAACGAAAACCTCGGAGACTGGAAGTTATATTGTGGGGGCTCGGACGCACGATGTCAGATAAATATAAACGACGAGCCTGAATTTGACGAGGAAGAGAATGTAGTTCGAGAGGAGGTACGTCCCATTGGAAGGGACAAAGCTAAAAGGACGGCTGCAAAAAAAACAAGCCTCATCAGGGGCAGTTCGAAAATGGACGAGTTAATGGCCCTGTTCAAAGCATACACCAAGGTCACAAACGAAAAGGTAAAAATGAAGCAACGTGAAGTAGACTAACGGGTAAGGTTGAAGCAAGAGGCGGCAGGACGAGAGGAATGGAAGATAATGACAACCGATATCAACAGGTATCCGGAAGAAGACCGTCACGTTTTACATAAAATGAAAGAAAAGATCTCTAAAAAATGGAATTATTAGGATTTTTAATTTTTAGCAATCTAGTGTTTTTTTAAGTTGAGTTTTTTTTAAATTATCTAATGTTTTCTTTTATAAGTTATGCAATGTTTTAAGAAAAAATCATTTTTAATAAAAAAAATAAAAAATAAAAAAAGGAGGAGACCCATCCTCCACACCTTTGGTCCATCTTTGGAGGGGCATCCTCCTTAGGTGGTGATGTGGAGAACCATCCTCAAAGGATGGGGCTCCTCTACACCCCATAGTCTTAGGTCATGCGTAATGAGCATTATTGGGGCGTGAAAGAGTTTGATAATGCCTTCAACGTCGTCCCTTGGGCATTATATGGGCATGAAGACGGAGAGACATTTCTAAATTAATGCTCAATGTGGAGAAAAAAATAAAAAGTAATGAATGAAAATGCATTAGTCATTACACATTTTATTAGGGACATTATGATGCTAACGTGATGAAAAATGCCTCATATAAGACATTAACTATATTATTATACTAGTATTAAGCCCCTGCGTTGCAGCGGTTGTCATAAAACTGTGTTAAGTAGTAGCAATACTATACCATTGTCAGCGACCACCAACACCGGAAAAGCTCGTAAAAACAAAATAAATATTAAGGGGAAAAAATAACGCCGAGCGAAAAGCAGACGTAAAATCTTTGAATCACGCACGCTCGTCGATGAGAAATTAAACCGAAACGTAAGTCATAGAAAAAATTAACGAAGTCCATCCGGGACCCCGCGTATTGGACGAACTTGTCAAACGCAAAAAAATAGATGTGACGCGACGGGCCAGTCAAATGGGAAAAAAATATACGAAAAAATGTTGAACCCCACATGCACGTTGCGGTGCGTTAACTCACAAAATTTAGAACGAAACGAAAAACTTGGGAAATATGAAAAGTATGGTGGACCAAAATTGAAAATAAAAAAAAAGTTAGGATTAAATTGCAAAAGATGAAAAACTTTAGGTTAAAAGTAAAAAAAAAATAAAAGGTCTAAATTGTAAAATTGAAGTTATTTATTAAACAACCGGAAACTAAAACGGTTAGTAATGTTAAATATTTAAATGTTATCATTTATATTTTTATCATGTGCTATGTTTATTCGATTAGGACTTGTAAGAATACGGATAGAATCATAGAAAAATAATACACGTATAACAAAACCTAATATAATATCAGCAATATTTTAATAATAAGATTAAATGGATGAAGATGATAAAGTATTAAAGTGCATAAATAGAGGTCAACTAATTAAACTTATTTGACTAATATAGGTTTGCTAAGCACTTAAGTAGCAATCATTAAGATTTGGTTGTGTCGGATGACGTCAAAAAATTTAGTTATTCTTTTATGAATATTTTATTTCGTTAACACCATAGCCTACTCAGGTTGCTACACTTGGAATTATAATTGTAGCACATAGTTTACTAGTGTATTTATAGAAGGCTCACAATTGGAATACCTTTGACTCAGGTTTTTTCAAAGGTATTTAAACTTCCAATAGCGGTCTGGTAATCTCTTATCTTTTCTATGCTGATGATGCTCTCGTGTTGGGGAAGTGGGATATGGATAATGTTAAGTATGTGGTGAGATGTTTGAGATTTTTTTACTTATGCTCGGACTTAAAAATTAATCTTCAAAAATCTAACTTATACGGGTTGGGTGTTGATAGTGGGTCTGTGTCTGATATGGCTAAAGTGATTGGGTGTAAATCGAATTCTATTCCTCTTACATACTTGGGAATTAAGGTGGGGTCGAATATGAACAGAATTAACAATTGGACTCCTATAATTGAGATTTTTGATAAAAGATTGTCGATGTGGAAAGTTAAAACTTTATCTATGGGGGGGGGAGACTAACTTTGATAAATTCAGTTTTCGAAAGCCTGCCTATTTATTATTTGTCTTTATATAAAGCCCTGGTGGGTGTTTTAAAGGCCCTCAAGGCCAAGATGAGAAAATTCTTATGGGCCAGTTCAGGTAACATTTCTAAGATGAATTGGGTGGCTTGGGATTGGGTTACTTGGACCAAGATAAAAGGTGGGTTGGGTACTAGCAGGTTAAAAGAGGTCAATGAAGCCCTTCTTGTCAAAATGGGGTGGAGATATAGGACTGAAAATCATAATCTGTGGTGTAAATTGGTAGAAGCGTGTCACTGTAAGAATAATCAAAGGAGCTTCCTTCCTATTAAGGATAATATATCGAGGTGTTTGATGTGTGTAAAATGCAACATATAAATTACATCAAATGAGGCATAAAACTAACCCTTTTTTAGTACTAATGTTGGAAAAAGTGTGCTTTTGTCTTCCTTTTGTATTTTCGGGACCAAATGAGCTTAAACGAACAAAAGGAACAAATATGCAGTAAAAACTAACATAAATACAAAGAAAAGGAATAAACGTGGCACGCCCGACCCCTCGACAGCATCTCCACAAGCAAAAACAAGAAACAGAAGGCTGACCACGGCCCGTGCCCACTGGACACAGGGGCGTGGTCAGATGTCTGCAGAAATGGACAAAGTTGTGGAAGCTTCTATGCCCACCACGGGGGCGTGCCCAGCTCAGCATGGGGCGTGGTCAACGCTAAGATTTGCAGAATCTTGCAAATCTTGATAGTACAGATATGCTTCTGCACACGGGGCCATGCCCAGCAAAAACGCGGCCGTGTGGAGCCCAATGCTGACAAATGTAATTAATGAAAGAAGAGAAAAGGAATGGCCACGGGGGCGTGTCCAGCGGACACGGGGCCGTGGCCGGGCTTCTGTTCAGGCTATAAATAGGGGTGCTTGGCTCACTTCAAAGGTATCCCTTGGTAAACCACCTCTCTCCCACTTTGCCACCACTCCACCACCACTACAACACCCACATCCACCACCATCATCCATCATCCACCTTAGAGTGTGTGTAATAGTCTCGGGATCCAAGATTGATAGTAAGAATTCTTGTCAATCAAAGGCCATATTTGGCTAAGTCTCTTACATCAATTGGTGAAGACAAGCATTTAATGTATTACTTTGGATTTTTAATCTTTTCACACTTTTTATTTGGTTTTGTATTAATTACTTTAATAACTAGTTTCTTATGTTGAAGGTGAAACTTCTTTATCATTTGTCCATGGTGTCTTGGCATTACTTTACTGTCTATATAAAGTAAAAGATTTTCACCATTCATATCTCTACGGTCTGTATAGAGATATGTTGGCTACCTGGTCGGGGTTAAAGGAATGGTTTGGTAAGGTTTTTGCCTTGTTCAGTGTATAGATCCTGCAAGGACCTGGGTCAAGCTTACTAGGACCTCCTTCAATACCCACTGGTATTGGATGGCGGGGGTGCGAATGGCTTGATCCCCTCATATGTAAACTACTATTAATATATTAAACCGACTACTTGGGATTGTATCCCTGCTGACTCAAACCACTTAGCCGAGGGTAACGTCACCTCAAAAGAGGGGCCTACCACTTTTCGCATTAATAACTTAATTAATTATCTTTCAATATTCTAAGCCTTTGGGATTGTATCCTTGCTGACTTAAACCACTGGGTTGAGGGTAACGTCACCTTCAAAAGAGGGGCCTACTACTATAACTAAGATAATCTCTTAAAAAATGCAAAAGTGTGGAAATCATCAAAGGATACATTAAAGGCAAGTCGGATCCAAGTGATTCATCTTGTCTATCTGTTTTTATTTTTATTTTTATTTCAGCATTTTTAGTTTGATTTTTCATGTTTAAAATCTTTTCATAAAAAATTTTAGTTTGATTAGACGTTGAGGATAAACCGGTACTAAAAGCTCTTGTGTCCTTGGACGACCTCAGTATCTTACCAACGCTATACTACGCTCACGATGGGTGCACTTGCCCATGTTTGTGTTTAGTGTTAGTAGAATATCGTGTTTTATAAATTTAAAACTTAACTATTGTGTAAAATGGGCTTAAAATATCAATAAAAATATATCACACCCGACACATACCAGTGTTGGAAAAATATTATGAATCTGATTTCCAAAGTGAAAATTAATGGGAAAGGTTTAAATCATCTTATTATGGGTAAAGTTGGGAATGGGGTTGATATTCGGTTTTGGATCGATACGTGGGTGGGTGATCTTCCCTTCAGGGAAAGGTGGCCCCGTTTATTTGGTTTGGAGTTGTTTAAATTGTGTAGGGTTGCAGAGAGATTGGATATTGGAAGAGGAAATGGAGTATTCAAATGGCAGTGGTCGAGACAGCCTGAGTCGGAAGAGGAGCTTAAGGAATGGAAGGAATTTTGCAAGGTGCTTAGTATGGTGAGTCTTTCCGTCGGTAAGGATGCTTGGTTCTAGAGTGGTGATAGTCTGAATAGTTTCTCGGTGAAGGCAGTCAAATCGGCTTTGATTATGGATAGAGGTAGCTGTCACCCTCCAAATTTTATTTGGTGTAAATGGGTTCCTATTAAATGCAATATTATGAACTGGAGAGGCAATCTGGATAGGCTTCCTTCTATAAAAAATTTAAGAAGAAGGAATGTGGACATATCTTCTACAATGTGCCCCTTGTGCGAAGAAACCGAGGAATCGGTTGAGCGTTTGTTCACTGCTTGCTCGGTAGCTTTGAGGGTGTGGACGGCTTTTAGTGACTGGTGCAACATCCTGCCGCTCTACCTATTTGAATTTAAAGACATTTTAGAAATCCACAAATTCATTAAGTGTAGTAAGAAGGAAGAGAAGATCATTTATGGGTTGGCTTTGATAATGTCTTGGTGCATATGGAAAGAAAGGAATGAAGTGGTTTTTAAACAGAAAAGATGTAGCCCACAAGATATCATATGGGAGTTAAAATCTAGAAGTTTCGCATGGGTTAAAAATAGATCTTCATGTAAGTCTATTAGATGGACGGAATGGTGTAAATACCCTATGTATATGTTGTAATTTTTCTTGCCCTTTGCCCGTTTCGGTCGGGGGTGCTGTTGTGTGTTTGGCTTTTTCCCCGTTTGGGTCGGAGGTTGTTTAAATGAAGTTTAATTTTCAAAAAAAAAAAAAATTATAGAAGGCTCAAACTTTTACTATATCCGTGTATTTTATTTTCACTCTTTTACACACTCTCTCTTTATATTTATGTACGTATAGAGAGAGATAACGAGAAAGGATGTGTGAATATTAATTCTCTGATAGAATATAGAGTAAAGTGTAATTTGTGTTTCTATGGTTTGGTGGCAGGATTGACATGTCATTCTCAAACTTTTTTTGGTTGTCTAAGGGTATAAGGGGTGCATGCCTAATCACTTTAGGCAAAGTTTCCCCCCACCCAATCATGTTGTGCCATGTAATTTGCCTCTCATTCTTGCCTAATGCCCAAAAAACATAAAGGGTGCATGCCTAAAATGAGATTAGGCAAACTAATTAAAAAAAACATGTGATTGGTTGATTTGGGTATGGGCCCCACCACTTACCCTCTCCTCTTCTCTTGCCGCATGCGGCATCTTCTCCCCGAATTTCCTCCAAAAAATCGGCAAACTCATGTTGGTCGTGGACATGCCGTGCGGCATGCATGTTGCCGAAAGGGGTTGCCGAAGGCACCCCGTATACCCTAAGGACTTTAGTTATAAAATCTAACATTAATTTGAGTGAATTTATAAAAACACAAAAGTCAAACGATGCAACACATGTTCTTCGTCTTCTTCATGTGTGTTCCGATTTTGGTACACTAATGCAACACATGTTATTACAGTCATCGACGATCATTCGATTTGGTCGAATAGTTGTCGTTATTGATTTGTTTAACTCTTTTGTTCATCAGTTATCATCATTTGCTTGGAAATACGGTCTCCGACGGTTCCTGTTTCTCGTTAGGTTGAATTTTTGTTGTTTGGAGTAGGATTTGACTTAATCTCATTAGTTCAAATTTTTATCAACGATGATTAGTGTATTTGAGATAATGATTTTGCATATGAGTTTTTTTAGGTCTACAAAACGCCATTAAATGTAAAAACGCCAAACTTGGAAGATAGGACGTATTACAACCTTAGCAGATAAAGCTGAACAAAACAGTAAATACAAACAATAGGGGTGTGCATGGGTTGGTTTGGGTGGGTTTTTACTATTATCCATAACCATAACCGCTAGTTCGGTTATGGAGTTTTGGTAACCATAACCATAACCAAACTTCGGTTATGGTTAATCGGTTATGAAGTCGGTTATGGTTCGGTTTTGGTTAATTTCGGTTAAGTAACCAAGCAAGGTTTGAAATAAATAGGGTTGTGCACGATTTGAACTTAGCTTGAGCCTATTTTAAAGATAACGAAGACTAAACTTTTTGGTTAAACTACCGATTTAGAGTTCTTTTTAATAAGGTAATTCTCAAACAAAAACAATTATGACCATAACACCTTAGTTCTTTATCAAAATAAATGACATCTATATCAAGATCATTTTGTTACTAACATATTTTTATCTTAGTAAAAACCCTCTATATGGTTTTGTAAAACACAAATCTATTATATAAAATTAACATCACAACTGCGGTTCGGTTTCGGTTATATTCAGTTAACCAAAGCTTCATAACCATAACCATAACCGATTGAGCGGTTATACAAAGTTTCATAACCATAACCATTGATTATATTGGTTATCGGTTATTAGTGGTTCGGTTATGTCGGTTATGGTTCGGTTATCGGTTATGGTGGTTAATTTGCTCACCCCTAACAAACAGTAACTGAAAAGACGGATAATTTATTACTAGCATTTATTATAATAAAATCCCGCCTAAACTACGCGCCAAAAACATCCTATAAAGAGAAACGTCTCAGCACAGTCCATTGATCACACCCCAAAACAACACCATGTTTCATAAAAACCACTCACTTAAAAACGCCAACAATAGTTAAAAAACCACAGATGGTAAACCTCGTTTCTTGGAGATTCAGTATTGTTCTACATGAAGTTTCACTGAATGGATTCTTACCTGAGGTGGGTAACTCTATAAGATTTTGCTGAATGAGATGGACAAATATTCAAGAAAAAGAGCCCGATGACAGTGATATGTCATTTTGTGTGCTTTGTTCTTGAAGAAGGTTTGGATGATAAGAAGGGATTGATCCTAGTGCAAATGCTATTTTGGACTCCATGATGATAATAGCATCCACACAGGATTTGATCTACAACAACATATCAACAAACAACAATAGATCATACCAAAATACAGGATGCCACTGACCAACTTCGTCTAAAGGGCGGGCGTTATGTAGGAAAATCGGCATCTATCTAAGGTATTCAAAGGTTCAAGGCATAAAAACTTCAAAAAGAAGAGACTGGTGACAGTGAAGATTTGGATGAGAAATTGGATTAACATTTTTAATTTTTTTTTTCATTTTCTATTTTTTTTCTATTTTTTTTTTCATTTTCTATTTTTTTTATTTTTTTTATTTTTATTATTTTTGGGGGTCATTTTCTGTTGTTTGTTTTCTAATTCTCCACTGAAAACTGTGAGAACGGATCCTAGCCAAACACGTTGTTATATAAAACGCCAAAAATGCCAAAACTTATAATAAAATTACTTTAACCAATTATTATTAAAAACTCCAAAAATTAACTAAACGCCATTAAAACAATGTGCCATCTTTATCTAAACACCATTAAATACAAAACGCCAAACCCTGGAAACATGGGACGTGTTACAGCCTTAACAGATGAAGCTGAACAAAACAGTAACTACAAACAGAAACTGAGACGACGGAAACTTTATTACTAACATTTATTATATTAAAAGCCACGCCATCGTAATTGAATTTATTTATTTTTTTCAAAACGCCATAATTACCAGTCACATTATAGGCCTGCATACCTACATTGCACGATAAATGATAAACAAAATACACAAAAAAAATTACTAATGTTTTTTAGCGCCAAAAACATATATCTACATGTCGCCAAAAAAGGTTATTATATAAGTAGAACAGGTAAACAAAGGTTAACACTCCACACATTCATTAAACACGCCACACATTGTCTAAAACGCCATACAACTTAAAAAATGGCTCAGCTTATTGCATGGAGGTTTGAGAGGTCAGAGAGACGTTTCGTCCTAAAGTTCTCTAACAGGAGAAGGGTGAAAGTCAAGACAATCAAGGCCATACTTAGTATGGATGAAGCCGTTCAGAGGGATGTTCTGGCCCTTGGGATTCAAGTGGCCTACGATTGTGAAAGGACTCGAACGGTAATAAGAAGATTAAAGAGAAAATTTCCAGCAGATGATGATGATGATGATGATGATGATGATGTTGACGATACTGATCTACCAAAAGTTACCAGTTGGAGTTTGGATGAACAATCAATAACGGTGAACGTGAGTTATCGACACGGGGTGAATTATTCATTGACAATGGACGAAATGTTGAACACAAATAGACTACATCTTCTTGAACAGCTCTGTGATTTGGCACCTTCGAACGATGCAACGTTGTGATGATATTTAAGTATAGGATGCAACAAAGACGAGACGAGCAGTGGAGGATCTAGAAAATCCGTCAAGCCGTAACGTTTTATAAAAAAGCGGTAGAAAATCCGCCAAGCCGTAACGTTTTATAAAAAAACAGTAACGAAATCGAAAAAACGTTATATTTTTTCAAAATTTACACTAATTTTACACTACCGCCGGAGCGCCAAGCTGTAGCGGGGGTTGCCCCTTGTTATATGCTGGATCCGCCCCTGGAGACGAGATTATGGCGTTATACGCCAATGCACAAGATGATGATGATGAGTCTAAAGAAAGTGATGAAAAAAGCGATAGTTACATCTCTGGTGTAATACCATCCACAAAAGACTATTACGTTTTGTTGATTTCGTCTTAGTTGTACTCTTTTGAATTACTAATGAATTATAATGATTTAAAAACGCCATGAACGCCAAAAAATTTACCTTTATAACATATATGGGGTTTATTGAACTGGTGAAATCTTAAAAAACGTCTAATGCATTTGGGAACGCCATTGAACTGGGGGACGCCATAACGCCAAAATATTTACTATGTAATACAAAAACAATTAAATCAACAAGACAGATCTAAAAATCCAATAAAACACCAGGTAGTTATTGAATCTAACTAAATGCCAAAAAATTTTACACGCCAAAAAGTGAAGCGGTGTTGTGAGACGCATTGAAAAAAAGAATATAAAAGGACAAAAAGCCCCCCCTCCCCCTCCCTTCATTATATCGCGTATCACGTGTACATCCATGATCCGTTCTCACCATTTTCACACTTTTAGGCGTTTTCTCCTTATGTCGTTTCTATATATATTAGACGAATTAATGTATTTATTTGTTATTATTCTTTTAAAACAACAACTCACACACTCTATACCTACTCATAAATTACGTATTTTTTGTACACCATAAGAATTAAACCCTCGCTACTTAAAAATACAAAGTCTTATCCAACATTATGTTCCGATAAACCATAAGCATTTTCTCATTTACTTCTATTTCTTTAATGGTAAAAGTAAGTTAATAAGTTACTAAGAGCATTCACAATGGAACCCTTTTATTTATGTGAGTGAGTTAATTATATTTATAAGGAATGGTTGTAAGTAGTTTTGAGTGGTTGTGAGTGGATCAGAGAAAATATATAGAAATGTTACTGTTTATCTATAAATATATGAGAAACATTGTTCATCCCTTATATTTTTTTAAATATTTTTAAAGGTGGTTGTGAGTAGAATAGAGAGAAAAAGTTATGATAAAAATATAAAAATATTATCCAATTAAAAAAAAGATAAAAATAGTAATTTTCAACGTATTTATATGAATATAGATAAGGAGGGTTAGGATATAATAGGAAGTTTATTTGGCTAGAAAGGCTAGCGATTAATCTTGACCATCAATTGATTTAATCAAGGGCTAAGATTAAATGGGGAAAATTGAAGAGAAGAAAAGGGGCGCGTGAGTTTGTGTAAGGGCATTGTAGTCAATCCAGGACAATAGTTTCTCTCTCCTCTAATTCCTCCCCATTTTTTAAACGTTAATAACTTTTTCATACGACATTATTTTTTTATAAAAAATTGCACTAAAAAACGAGCGTTTTTTTATCTTTAAAACGAGTATACTATTGCTATATTTTCGAATTTTTTTTGAAAACCAGTTATGGAAAAAACCCAGTTGCGTAAAACGCAATGAAAAAAAAACGTAAAAAAATGACTTTTCCTAAAACGCAATGCACCAAAAACACAAAGAAATGTCTTAGTTCTAAAACGAAATGGCCAGAAAACACTTAAAAATGTCTTTTTTCTAAAACACAATAACCTAAAAACACAAAAAAGTGGACTTTTTAAAACGCAATGGACTGAAAACACATAAAAATGTGTTTTACCTAAAACGCAATGCACCAAAAACACAAATAAATGTCTTATTTCTAAAACGCAATGGCCAGAAAACACTTAAAATGTTTTTTTTCTAAAACGCAATGGCCAGAAAACACATAAAAATGTCTTATTTCTAAAACGCAATGGCCTAAAAACACAAAAAGAAATTGTTCTCTCTAAAACACAATGAACTGAAAACACATAAAAATGCGTTTACCTAAAACGCAATGACTAAAAACACTTCAAAAATGTTTTATTTCTAAAACGCAATGACCAGAAAACACTTAAAAATGTCTTATTTCTAAAACATAATGGCCTAAAAACACAAAAGAAACTTTTGTTCACAAAACCAGAAACTGTCTACGAAAATGAGGCAATGGCCTACCCTTGGACCATTGGCCCTTGGACCTTGGACCCGCCAGGGGCTGCCTCCCCTTGGACCCTGCTCCCAGGCGCGCTGCCCCCGAACCCCCGCCAAGATCGTAAAACACAATGACTAAATCAAAAACTCAGATCGTAAAAATGAAATTAAAGAATTTCTTACATGGATTGAAGCCGATTTCTTCAACGATTGACGAAATTTGAATGATAGAAACACTTATCAGCGATCGAATCGAACGGATCGAGTGATTATCTTTAAAATCACGGAAAAAAAATGAGATATTGTATGAAATTAAACTGGGTTTCTTCAAAAAAGTTGAAGAACACGTTGATCGGGTGTTTGAATCATTGATTGATAACGAAAATCGCACTATAATGTAGTTATTATTGAGATAAAAAGTGAAGAAATGGTTGAAGATTGTGGGTTTTGAAAATGATGGGTTTTGAAGTTGCTGGAAAGAAAAAGAAAAAAGAAAGAATACGATTGACTAAAATACTTTTCTCTTTATTTTAAATTTACCACATGTTATAATCTTATTACTTACTATCCTCTAGTCAAAATAAACTTAACTATTTGATTCTCACCCGATATAAGGGATCCAATTTGAATGCTATACATTTTAGAATATTATACCATAAACAATAATAATAAATTACTATTTACTACCTCATAATTAATGTCACACATAAGTCAATGGTGGCTCTCCCCCAAGATAAAATGAACAAATGCAAAAATATCATACATAGAGAGAGAAACTAAAACACACACACACACAAACAGCACATACCTTATCTTCTTCCTTCGTGTTGAGCTGCAAACAACTTCCCACCCACGAAAAATACCTTCATATGTCCTTTCTGTACCTCTTCATCTCCTGATATTATTATTTCACCACTCCAACTAACAACCTTCTTCATCATCCATTCAGAATTCTATTAATTATTAATAGATTTCGTTAAATCAAGATTTTCGGTTTTGTTATAAATTCAAAAGCTTTTTCGCTTCATCGCCAGTGAATTCTCGTCACAACGACGAGTACGACGAGTACAACGGGTGATTAGTTCAGATTTATATGTGTTTTTTTCGATTTCGACCTTTTATCAGTGGTCATAGTTACGGATAATGAATCATTATGTACCCGATTTCGAAACGGATGAAGATTACTTGCTTCCGGATTCATCAAGTTTGAAAAGGCACAAGAAATCAACTATGTAAATCTTTTACTAATTGTTTTTTTTATTTATTTATTATCACTTTTGTTATTTGTTATATTATAATTTTATTTAATTTTATAGGGGGGATGATGATATAATGGAATTACTATGGCAAAACGGTCAGGTAGTAATGCACAACCAAAACCAAAGATCTGTAACAAACAAGAAGCCGGAAACGACGTCGTCTAGAGAGATCCGATCCGGAAATATAGAGGACGAAACGACGCCGTGTAATCTTTTCATGCAGGAAGATGAGATGGTCTCATGGCTTCATTATCCTACTGATGATAATAATTTAGATATGTATCTTCATAATAATGACATCATTTATCAAGGTCTACCGTCTTCTTCTGCTTCCGTCATCATTCCGGCAACTTCTTCTCAACCACCGCCACCGCCAGAGGCGGTGGCGGTGGCGGTTCCGTCTCCTAGGCCTCCGATTCCGCCGTCTAAGCGTGTCGAAGAGGAACCGGTTCAACCGAAGTTCGCGAACTTCTTACATTTTTCTAGACCTAATAAGTTGAATGTAGCTGGAGGATCCGGATCCGGAAACGGATCCGGATCAGCTCCGGGGACGGTGAAAGCGACACCGGCGGTGACGCAGTCGACGGTGGTGGAATCTAATGACCGACCTGCGAATGAACCGCCACAGTCGAGAGCTTCGCGCGTTACTGATAGTAACGCGCTTGTTTCTGGCGCGAACGTAGGGTTTCGCGGGAGTTTGATGAGTAGTTTTGGTGCTGCTGGTGCGTCTTCTGGTGGACGAGAACCCGAGACGTATGATCTCAGTGCTTCATCGTCTCCAGGTATTAAAGGAAAAGTCATAGTCAATAGTTAAGTCATTAATTCATTATTAGTAGTCACCTTAGGGTGACGAATAATAATAGAATTAATGAAAATACATTTATTTATGTAATTTTTGTAAGTGTTACTTTTTTTAATCAAATTCTCTATACCATTATATTAGGTACTGGCGGCTCTGGAGCGAGCGCTAGTGTTGAGCCGCAGAAGCCACCGACAGTGACAGAGGATCGTAAGCGGAAAGGTGTCGATATCGACGATACCGAATGCTATAGTGAGGTAAATGACTGATTACTCCTTGTGCAATCATAGACTTGTACTTTTTACATGAATTAAGATCATGTGTACCTTCATTAACGGTGGTACCATCCCCATAACAAAATATCGTTCTCTCATAAATATAGGCAAATTCAACATGGGAGATATTATTATATTATATCTATCTATCTATCTTTTTAAAAGAGTTTTTAATTAGAAATATTTACCTTATGAAACCAGTTAAAATTTATACGTAATAAATAAATAACTAGTTGCGTCACGTGTTATGTGGACGCACATTTATTTTACTTCATTCATTGGTATTGTATTTGTTAAATTTATAAAGGTAATTGAAAAGTTAAATTATATATTATCTTATCATATCGTTTTATTTCTTTTATTTCACTCATTGGTATTGTATTTGTTACTTTTATAAAGTTAATTGAAAAAGTTAAAATATTATATTATCTCAAAATATATTGTTTTACAACTCCTAATTTTTTTTTTTTTTTGAACATCAAATATTATTCTTCTACTTTATAATCATAAGGATATTATGATTACTCCCTTGCCTGGGTTTAATTTGATTTTGAGTTTCTAAATACTATTTGCAACTTGAAATTGTCAACTTTGATTTTTGTTTGCGAGTTTGTTTTTATTTTATAAAATGATATATTAAATAGAGTAAAATGCCAAAATGGTTCATGAATATAGGTCACTTTTGTCACTTCCGTCCAAAGTGAAATTTTTTATATTTGGGTCCCTAAGGTTTCATTTTTGTTGTTATTTTCATCTAATTGGCAAACTGGGTTAGAATTTTCTATTAACTTCTCTTTTTTTGTCGTTATCCACATTTAATTAAAAATATATTATGACATAAAATGACGATTATGCCCTTATTTTTTTTAATGGCAAACGAAAATATTATTAAATAAGAAAGCACATCGATCAACATCTCGTTAAACCAACATGGTCATCAACCAGTACAAGAATACACAAACCTATACGCCAAAGGACGCGACATTGAAATTACACCAATCCTCCTACAAAAGAGCTGGAAACTTCGCTCTATTTTTTATCCAAAGATAACTATATGTCTTGATCTCTTCCATGGCCCTACTGAAATTCGCTTGCTTGGGCTTGAAAACGGCTTCATTACGGGTTTTCCATCCAATCCAAATAGACACCTGGACAATTAATAAAATCACTCTTTTCCACTTAGTTGACCCTTAATTCATCTTTGGAACTTGTAAAAGATGCTTAAGTTCAAGGATATAGATATGCTTTATTTTACACCAGTCTGCCCCCTCCTCCCAAACATTCTACACAAACTTGCATCCAACACACAAATGGGCAGCCGACGCGTCTCTTAATTTAAATGAGGAAACCAATAAAAATGAGAGAAGTTAACAGAAAATTTTAACTCATTTTGTCAATTGGATGAAAATAACAACAAAAATGAAATCTTAGAGACTCAGATATAAAAAAGTTTATTTTTGGACTGAAGTGACGTAAACTCAGGGACTATTTTGACATTTTAGTCTATTAAATATTAAAATTATATAAAAATATTATTATTAAATTAAACTTAAAAATACCGTTGGTGAAATCCAAGCTAATGTATAAATGTTGGTGCAGAATATATAAATGATTACATCACTTACGATGAAATGTTGATCAACTCGAATTTCGTGAAAAGGATTTATTCGATTAATTTGTAGTTTCTACTCCTTTAATTTGTCGTCTAGCGACACACCACTAACGAACCCATGAAATGCAAGTTTCGATGCACTTTTGGAGTGCTGCTAAAACCGTATTTGCCACGTCGAACAACGGCTTCACACGTGGCTATTTAGAGTGACACGTGTGTGCATAGTGGCCCACATATACTCCACATACTTTCATACATATTTTTTTTTTTTTGAACGGCCAACATAAAATTTATTAATCTAGCAAGAGGCTAGCACCAAAAATACAAACAGAGAGTCTACAGCATGCACCAATACAAGGCTAGCAACACATGCTACCATACACCAAACAAACAGAAATAAAACAGACTAAAACACATCAAATTTTCGCCATAGTTCCCAGGTAATTGTGTTCTCTTTTGCCCGATTCCTAATCCAAAAAAAGCTCCTGGACTTAATCTCTTCAATCACATTAGACGCGGACAACGCCTTCTCGCCAAAGACTACATCATTTCGATGTTTCCATATGCACCATAATGTAATTAGAGTTATAGCATGGAACGCTTTTTTCTTCCGACTACCTCCCGGAGCCCACTTATGAGAATCCAAGACATCTCTGAAACAAAAGGTGAACAACGAGGTGTACCTGCACCATTGCCCGATTATTTGCCATATGGTTTGAGCAAATTGACACGACACGAATAGATGTTCACACGTTTCATCATGTTCGCCACACATCGCGCATGCCATGGAACTAACCGGGATCCCTCTTCTAGCTAATGCAGCCCGGGTGGGCAGCCTCTCGCCTTCCGCCCTCCAGGCCACTATACCGATTTTAAGCGGCACCCAATTGTTCCATTGCACCACATAGTTCGGCATGACCCGGTTATGATTTCTAATGATTTTTTTTACACTGCAAACAGAAAAGTCACCTGATGTATCATGCGACCATTGCCATTTATCCGCCTCCAATGAAAAAGACACCGATTGTAGCAGTACAGTCAACTGATGTAATTCAAGAAGCTCACTTGGACCTGCTGGAGGACGTTTCCATACCCAGTTGACAACCCCATTTCCACAGACCCTAGACGCCACAGAACAAAGCTTATCCTTTTCAATGATGAATAAGTGCGGAAACCTCTCGGACAATGGATCCGGACCGATCCAAATATCGATCCAAAATGCGATATCCTCCCCTGACCCCACCGACCCAACAATGCACTTTGATAATTTCAAGCCTTTTCTTTCCAAAACCTCAGAGCTATTAACAATTTGTTTCCAAGGCCCCGTTATGGAGACTTTTGAAGGTATAAAATTCCACGCCCGCGAACTATGATGAATGGACCAAATTACTTTCCTCCATAACCCATTCCTGTCTACTTTAAACCTCCACCACCACTTCGATAGCATTGCCAAATTAGCGTCTTGAAGAGAACCAAACCCCAGCCCGCCATACTCAATCGGACCTATTGTTTTCTCCCACGCCGTCCAATTTAGTTTCGCCTTTTCCTCCGAGCCTCCCCAGAAAAACACTCTCCTAAATCTTTCAAGTTGGTTCAAAACTTGAAGTGGAGCTTTGTAAAGAGAAAAGAAGTAAGTCGGTAGGGCACTAAGGACCGACTTAATCAGAGTTATTCTTCCGCCAAATGATAACTTTTTTGCCTTCCAAATTGAAAGTCGATTTTTAAACAACTTTAACACAGGCTCCCAATTCTTAACTAAGTTCATATTTGCTCCTACCAAAAGGCCAAGATAGCGAAACGGGAATTCGCCGGCTCTACAAAAAAGAGTACTTGCCATACTGCTAATTTCTTGGCCATTGACTCCGACGCCGTATAAACTGCACTTTGCTAAGTTCACCTTGAGCCCAGATGTCAAGTAAAAACATCTGAGGATCCGTTTTAAATTGAGAGCATTACTATTAGACCACTCGCCGAGGAATACAACATCATCGGCATATAAAAAATGGGATAAAATCGGGCCGTTAGTGTTACACCGAATTCCGTGAAATAAACCCACCATAGTCGCCTTCTTCATAATACCGGTCAATGCTTCCATTGCCATTACAAACAGAAATGGGGAAAGAGGATCACCTTGTCGAAGTCCACGAGAACAAACAAACTCCGATGTCGGTGACCCATTCACTAATACGGAAGCCCGAGCCGATTGAAGAATCGCCATAATCCAATCACACCATTTAACGGGAAACCCCATTTGTTCCATAATCGATCTTAGAAAGCCCCAATGAAGTGAATCATAAGCCTTATGAATGTCGATCTTGAAAAACATACCCTTCTTTTTTGAATATTTCATCCAAGCAAGAAGTTCGTTTAAGATTAGCGGACCATCCGTAATACTCCTACCTGCCAAAAAAGCGGATTGCTCCTCTGATATGACTTTACCAATAACCCGCTTGAGTCGATTAACCAAAACCTTCGAGATAACCTTATTTATACTTCCAATAAGACTGATAGGCCGAAAGTCCGACGGTCTCAACGGGTCTTTTAATTTCGGAATCAGAGCAATAAACGAGGAAGTGCAACTTCTGTTAATAACCGGATTATTATAAAAATCATTAAGTACCTTAACGAAATCCGCCTCCAAACCACTCCAGCAGCGTTTGATGAATTTAAAGTTGAATCCATCGGGCCCCGGAGCACGGTCTCCGTGACAGTCCCACACCGCGTCCTTTATCTCCGTCAAGGAAAAAGGACAAATAAGAGAGCTAGCATCTTCTGACGATAGAACCGAAAGGTTCGGGCATGTGATAGATGGTCGAGTAGGCATAGGTTCAGAAAAAAGAATTTCAAAGAATTCAAAAAATTGTTGTTTAACAGTAACCGGGTTCGTCACCCACTCATCATTCTTAAAAATGCCGTTAATTCTGTTCGAGCTTATGTTGGCATTTACGACACTATGATAATATCCCGTATTCTCGTCTCCTTCTAACGCCCACCGTACTCGCGACTTTTGTTTCATGTCTAATTCTTTCAGCCGCTCAAATTCCATAATAAACTGTTTATCACTTATTCTCATCTCCAATTCCGGTTGGTTGAGTGCTCTATCCTCTGCCACATTTTCCAGGAAAGCCACCCGGTTTTTCCTGAACCTATACATCTCCTCCTTCATACGCCTTTCCTCTTTAATCCACTCCTTAATCCTATTTTTCAACCATCTTAACTTTGTTGCCAACGCTAAATCAGACGGGCCTTCAAACGAAAAAGACCTACATTTCTGAAGGACAAAATCAACAAATCCAGGTAACTCAAACCAAGAATTATATAACCTGAAAGGTATGTGACCATAGTCCGAAGAGACCATAGTGAGAAGTAAAGGTCTGTGATCAGAGTAGGCTCTGTCGAGGGCTACAACGGATGCGGCTGGCCAGATTTCAACGAATCCAATACAAACCAAGAACCGATCGAGTTTACTTAATTTGTCCCCCCGGTCAGACATATAAGTAAACTTCGCACCACCCATTGCTAATTCATGCAAGGCCGCTGAAAGGATAAAGTCATTAAAGGCATCAGCGTTCGAGGCAACATATTCAGAGTTAAACCGCTCCTCCGGGCTCCTGACGTCGTTGAAGTCCCCCATGAAAACCCATAACCCCTGCCTCGAATTTCTAAGGCCAAGAAGATTTGCCCATAATTCGCGCCTAGTTGTCTGGTCGTTAGGCGCATAGACGTTTACAAGGTTTAAGCGAATACCGGATGCCACAATAACTCCACCGACACACAAAAAATTCCTGTCCTTAATAATCTCATTGCACCTGAACAAAGTTGGGTCCCACATAGAGACTAAACCCCCTGACCTCCCATGAGATTCGACCACTGCCCGCTCAAAAATTGACCGCCCCCATAGAAAATTAAAACCAAAATCAGACGAATCTTTCAATTTCGACTCTTGAATTGCCAGAAAATGTACCTTATTGCTTGTCTTTAGACCACGGATCCAGTCTAACTTTCGGGAATTCCCGACCCCCCTAAGATTGACCGAAAGAATATTCATTGGAAACCGGCTTCAATCTCCTCACCAATAATTAATTCTCTTGTATCTTTCTCGAACCCTGCCAAGTTAATGCCAACAACATCGCCAACTACAGCAGTGATCTCGGCTTCGAACTCCACTTGAGTATCTTCAACAAACTGAGAACCAAAGTCCTCCCCTTCTCTAATACCATTCGGCGAATTACAATCATCCTGTCCCGGACCCGGGGTGTTATCGGCCGGAGTATCCTCAATTGACTCCGAGGTATTTTTCGGTGAATAAATCGGACAGTTGAGGTCGATAGCACTGGAATCCCTCTGAGAGGGTCCAAAATTAGCTTTAACTTGTGGACCCTGTGTAGAACCAATCGATGGTGGACTCCTCAAAGCCCTGGCCCGTTTCCCCAAATAAGGTTGTGGAGTTGGGCCTAAATGCTTACTCAGCCCAGTGGTTTTTGCAACAGCCTGTTCGTTATCCACACAACGGGGCCCACCATGTAATCCCTCTGAACCAGCATTGGGAGTTGAATTAAAGCCATAATTATTATTCTGAGAAACCCTAGGCGGCGTTACCCCTTCCCCATGCAATGCCTCTCCCGAAGTTACGTTACCGTTGCATGCCTGCTGACGTACCAACTTCTCCGGCGTGTTGCCGGCTGCCCCACTTGAGTTCCGGCAATCGGCACTTCCTTCACCAATCTGAGACTGCTTAATCTCTCCCTCTTCTACCTCCTCGTTCTCCATGCAAACATTAGAATTCTCCTTGCATCCTGAAACTTCCACTGACTGAATACAAGAAAAGTCAAGGTTCCATCCAGTCATCTCCTCAGCCACCCACACTTGATGAGAACGGCCCCTCCAAAGAATATTCAGGTCCTCGTTAATCCGTTTGGTACTCGTCGTAAGAACATGACAATTCCCGGAGGAGATATCGATCTCCGACCAGTTAAAATCTGAAGGTTTTACAATCATACCAAATAACTCACCGATCCTATCGTATAAACGATTATCCCGCAACTGAAATGGCACACCAAGGATTTTTAGTTTTGCAATTCGTTTTAATGGAATAGGTTTACCATTCCATACTTCAACTTCTGAGAATATAGTGGACCACACATCTACGTTCTGCTCCACGAAGGTCTTAGCCTGGACATTGTCTTTGAAGGTGACTAGCATGCTCAGGCCCCCAATATAAGAAATGCTGCAATCCATGAACCCGCCTGTTGCGAGCATTTGCTCTACAGCGCATAGGGTCCTTACATTCAGTGCAGACCCCAGCACCGATCTGCCGACACAGTGCATCGGATAGGCCGCCACAATGTCATCCGCCACAATTGTTTTTTGGTTATTGGTTCTTTTTCCACCACCATTTCCCACAGCGTCGCTGAACGAAACGCCATCCTGCACCCTAGAAGCAGGTACCGGAATAGGATTTTTTGGCCGCCATACCTTCTCTTCGTTTCTAGGTGGTGCCGTCGCAAACTTCTGGTGATCTTTGTTGAATTTGGCAAGAGACACAGAGAGCTTCGCTTCAAAAATTGTGACCGTGTTCATGTTCGCCAATGTTTCTTCCACGTTTGAGACTCCAACATATCTAACAAACCCAAACCAATTCCCTCTCGAATCCTTCTTCTTTGCTACATATGCATCAGACACTCTACCGTAAGGCTGAAAGGCCCTCCCAAGTAATGTATTCGATGTTCTATCCGGAAGATTAGTAACAAAAAAAGTTAATTCATCCGGATTATTTTCACTTCGTCGGACTCTCCTGTAGGGAACTTTCATACATATTTGGAGATTACAATGGCCACCTTTCATTTCAATTAGGAAAATCACTACAATATTTTTGTAAACTATTTGCTTTAAAAATACATTAGACATAATTACCTTATCTATTTTATGTATTTTATAATACAAGGGACATGATTTGGTGGTAAAATGTGTGATCTTTATTTATAAGATGAACGGTTTAAATCCAGTAAGAATGCAAGATACAGATTTAGAGGTATTTAACAGTAAATTTATTGCCAAGGAAAAACTATTTTATATATGATCACATAGCAAATATAAAATTGACCGACTATTTATTTATTTATTTATTTTAACCATACGTAAAAAATTTATGTTACACCGACTCTTTTTACATATTTGTTTTGTTTACGTAAAAGATGAGTCATGCGTTCGTATATTCTAATGTGTTTATAATGATACACGAAGGGTTAAGAGGCATGAAGTGGTGAAGATAATCAAGTTATTTCGCATTATCGCATATTAATTAGATGGTTGTTTTTGTCTTAGTGATGAATAGATGATTACTACTATGATAATTTTGAGTTTTTCATATATGTATAGGTGTATATATACCTTATAGAATTTAGAAAAAAATAGTTTGAATTAAACAGAATTTATCAAAAGTAACCAATTAGAATAAAATCCTGAATTCATCACTGTTTTGAATCATATATGTTTCAAATAATCAATAGAAAGAAGTTTTTCTTTTTTCTTAATTATTGGCCAATTAATAATACATGATATATATGTATTTTTTTACTTGATATGTATCTAGTTTCTTTCTACATAAGTCACTTTTATGCCCAATATCCACAAGACACAAATTAGGTGAAGTATATGATTCACTTCAAGAACATAATGCATATGCAAGTTGTACTTTTACAATTCTTGACCTTTTTAGTACATTAAAAACTGTACCATAAGATACTTAAATGTCAAATCAACTGCTTTACTTAAAATTCATCAAGATACTTGATTTGTCCATGTTATATTTCCAATTTTAAATTGTACGGTGCAAAAGTGTTTCATGCATTTAAACACTTCAACCTTAAATATATACTTACCAACCATGTACTTGTTTTTACTTTGCCCCCTTTTTGTTTCCATTTCAAAAAAAAAAAAAAAAAAAAAAAAAAAACCCTTTCATGCCAACATTTGGAACATAATGATAGGTCACCACCTTTATCAATTGCAATAATGGTAACATATTTGATATAATTGGTGTTGTGTGTTTGAAACTATTTATGTGACATGAAATTATGAAATAATGCAAATTAGAACATAATGTTTGGATTTTAAACTCCTTATATGTCATTTGAAGTGGTTAGAATTTGTGTATTAAGGTTAATGTTTTATTTTGAAGGATGCCGAGTTCGAGTATCACAACGCAAAGAAGCAAAAACATGGATCGACATCCGCTAAAAGGACTCGTGCCGCAGAAGTCCACAATCTCTCGGAAAGGGTTTGTACTTTCATCGAGCTTAAATGGAAACTCGCACCCTTAATCCTTTACGTTTTGATATATTGTGATATTTATGCGGTAAAAATTTGGTTTATGTAGAGACGACGCGACAGGATTAATGAAAAGATGAAGGCGTTACAAGAACTAATACCTCGTTGCAACAAGGTCCGGTTGCAAGTGTCTATATATATATATATATATATATATGAGGTTTTTTATTAAAAAACGTGCTAGTTTTTCAACTAATACGCGTTTTAAATGTTTTGAATGACAGTCGGACAAAGCTTCAATGCTCGACGAGGCGATTGAGTATCTGAAGCAACTTCAAATGCAAGTACAGGTACTTACAATAATTTTTATTTTATTATAACCAAAAAAATCCAAAACGACTCATTAATAAGTAAACAGGTCAAAACTAGCAGACGTGGATATATATATAATATATGTATAGATGACCATTTGTATATGCAGATGATGTCCATGGGATACAACATGGTTCCAATGATGTTCCCCGGTGTCCAACGATACATGCCGGCGATGGCTCCAATGGGTATGGGAATGGGAATGGAACACGTCGGAATGAACCGTCCCATGGTTCCATACCCACCGGTCCTACCCGGGTCAGCAATGCCGAACCATGCAGCCGCAGCTGCTCATCTCGGTCAACGTTTTCCCGTTCCACGGTTTCAAATGGCACAGATGCCCATGATGGGGCCCACGAGCAGTCAAACAGCTAACCCGCAAGACCCGATGATGAACCCGTTCCCTATGCAGAACGGAAACCAACCGCGCGGTCCATTTGCTGATCCGTACCAACAATACATTGGTCTCCCTCAAACACATATGCTACAACCCCAGGCACGTTGAATATAAGACTTCTCATATAGTTAAATTTATTCACTATTGTTGAAATATTTAAATATATATACATATATATGTGTATGATTATGGGGCATACTATCTTGCTTTAAAAAGTTGGTTGTCACACATTTTGAAGTGCAAATAAATTCCATATTTATTAAGACACTGCATTTATTTGTGCATGCAAGTGCTAAGCTATTTATGATGTATGTGAAGGTTGCCCATGTATTGAAAATATTTTATATATATATATATATACCTAATTTTATTTATATTAATTCAGGCTAAGTTTTTTTTTTTTTTTTTTTTGATTTTTTTGAAAATTAACTTTATTCAACAAACGCCTCTGACCCAAAAGGGCAAAAGGTTAAGTTTTACCGTCTTTGATTAATCAATCGTTCTTGAGCCATTTGATCGCTTCTGTAACTGCATCATTTTCTCAATAAGAACAAAACTTCACAAGAAAATTACATATTTCTTAAGACAGTGAACAAAAAGGGTACGAAATACGTATTTTGTGTAGTGTTTACACCTTGTTTCATGAGTACTTATGAAACCGATCTTCATACAGAACCAAACGGGCATGCCTGCAGCTACAAGTAAGCCTAGCAGCAGCAAAGACGTCAGGAATCCCGAGCATCACCCAACCAGTAAGCCTAATTAGCCCTTAATGTCGATAAGTTAAGTAACATTCATGTCAATAATCAAAGATCATAGTAGTGACCGATATGTGTACTTATGCAGGTTGATGTTCAAGAGAGACGAGGCTCATAGCCGACTAAATTTTGTAGTTAAAAGGGCGAGATGAGTATCCGAAGCATTCTAAACCGATTGGGTTTTACACCATACAACAGAGTTGGCATGTAATTACACCACACAATAGTAACCTGAGGCATTGTGTAAAGGATCAAAGAAGTGTGTCGACATGTTTAATTATTTAACGATTTAGTTTTTTTTTTCTTTTCGTGACGTTTTTGTTTGTAACTGTTCCATAGGAAGCCAATAAGGAAGAAAAAAAGAAAAGTGAGTTTCACTATGTGAAATAATAAGTATATACTTTTTGAATGAGAATGTATGTAGCTTTGTGGTTGTGGGCACCAACACACGTGATTTAAGAATCTTTGTTCGAATCAATTGTATGACTTTATATCCAGGAGAATCTGGGCCAAGATTCTGGAGAGAATCTGACAGCTGAGCTTAAGAACATATCCCTTTACATTATTAGTTAACAACTTGTATGCAAAGAACCAAATATTATTTGAATGGATGGCTGAGAAACGACTTTTTATTGGCCGTATCTTTTTCAACTTGCGTCGGTTTGATTCGACTCGCTTACACCTCCATACCACAAGAATAAGCGCTTCAATGCCGAGAATTTCAATTTTATTGGGCGATGTATCTTTTTCAACTTGCGTCGGTTCGATTTAATTCACACCTCCACACCACAAGAATAAGCGCTTCAATATAGAGAATTTCATTAACTTGCACGATACACTTACACCTCTATACTGCATGCATAGGTGCTTCAATATCGGAAAAAAAAATGTGTTTTATAACTTGCATAATATCCGGGGGGGACCCACCCTTTGTCGGTTACAACAACTAACCACCTTGTTTCTCAAAGTTGAATATACCTTCTTAACAACATTAAAGATTGCATCTACCACTACCGGACTGACATTTAACAAATCCAACATTCCTCGTCGGACATCGCTTCATACAACTATAATTGTTGATCGCCAGACTGATTCAAGGTAGACAAAATCTAGCAATAGAAAACAACAGAAACCTATTACTTATTGTTAAAACAATTAACGAGAAGTATACTGAACTATTAAAGATGCTTACCTTTTCTGTAAATAGGCGAAACGCTTCATCGTCCATTGCTTTATCCAGCTCCTAACAAGATTAAAAAAGTTAGTGTTGTGTGTGTTAATCGTGGATTTAACTGGATATATTAGGATTATAACACTTACAGTTTCAGCATCTGCAGAAGAATCTATTTTGTGTATGAGTTTTTGTAGCTCCTTGTCTTTCAAAGCATCGATGATTTCGGTATTTGAAGCTGTAGTCGTATATTATGTTTCAACCAATGGGTCTCTTTGTTGAATTGATAAAAAAAAGTATCATGCTTCTCCGTTAAGAGGGGCACGAGTAATGAATCAAAACGAGTCCATGTTGAAACGGGCCATCTTTGGGTCGGAAAAAAATTGTCCATTTCCTTTTCATTTTTTTTAGAAATATACCTTACTCATTAGTTACATAATCAAGTGTACAAATACAATTTAATCAATATGGAATGAAACGATATGGGAGTGATAGACGTTGAGCGACTTTCAACCTATTTGGCCCGTTTAATATAAAAGGCAACAAAATCGACCCATTAGTTAGTAAAGGGTCAAAAGTGCCATATCTAGGGTATGTTTGGCAAAAGTAGCTAGTGGCTGGTAGCTGGTAGCTAGTAGTTGTAGCTTTTTAGATATATTTGGTGTTTGGTAGAGTAGCTGGAGCTTTTAATAAAATGTATAAAATGACCAAAATGGACATAACTAAAAATTTAGAAAGTGGTGCATTAAAAAGTTCCTTATTTTTAGTGGTTAAAATAGTCATTTTTCCCTAAAAGCTTGAAGCTCCTAACCTAAAAGCTTAAAGCTCCTTCAACCAAACAAGACCTTTTATTGAGTATGAGCTTTTTCTTAAAAGCTTAAAGCTAGAAGCTCCTAAAAGCTTCTAAAAGCTCCATGCCAAACATACCCCTAATGTGATGTTAATACACTTTAGGCCAAAATATACTTAAAAAGCATACCTATGCGCTCTAGTTGTGACCTCTGTAGCACCTCATCATCAGCATTAACATAACAAGGTCTATCAACATCAACTGTTGTAATAGATGTGCCTGAAAATACAGTTGAATTAGTGGCAGATTAAAAACAATATTATCAACCAAAGCTCACGGATATGTACAACATCATATCAGGTATTAATCTAAAATTATAAACCTACTTGTATCATTCTCAGAAGCCGGAACTGGTTTAACACAGGGAATTTCTGCACAAAATCAGACATCTCCAAATTAGCTTGCACATCATAGTGGTCAAAGTCGCACTCAAGGTGCAAAGAGATCGCCTATCGCCTAGACATAGGCACAAAAAAAAAGCACAATAACAGGAATATAGATTTTAAAAATTTTAATACCATTCAGTAAACATAACAAGAAAACCTAATAAAATTAGCAATTAGAATAGAAACATATCACACCATAGACTTTCTAAATTCTAATTAGGTTTTATATTTTCACATGGAAAGATTAAGGCAAAGAGACAAGATATATGAGGTAAGAATGTAATATTATTCCACCCAATTCAGCATATCCATAATTGCGAATAACGTGCTGGGAAAAGGGACTGAATGATAGATGCAAGAAGGATACCGACCAAAGCATGGGTAAGGATTGGAGCAAAGATGATCAGGTAAGAGTCAGCCAAATAGGTACACTGCTGCATACAGGTCTTTATGGTTGAATAATTTACGTCCAATGGTTGAAAAAAGAGAAGAAAAACTCCTACAGGCATGGCCCTGCGCCGCATCTTTAGAAGAACCGCACCTTGCATCTACTTGAGGCGCAGTGCCCTCGCCTAAATGCGTAGGGGCACACGCCTTGTGCGCTTTTGATTACTAGTTTCAAATTACAGTAGTACTCTAGAGTAATGAAAAAAGAAAATGAAAACTTTAGTTATATTAATAACAATAAAACATAGTTAGGCATGCATGAGTTACACTAGAATCCTTTGTTTTACAGACATATAATATAACCCTGTATATTAATATAAAACCAAATGTATCTTCCTGCACTATTGTATTTCATCTGTTTGACTCATTGCCCAGCGTACCTAAAGTCATGTAAGGAACCTATTTTTCCACTTCAATCAGGATTCATGTGGAACTCTCTAATAACCCACGCACATAACTAGAACCGACAAATTGTCAAAAGTAAAGCAAAACTTACACGCAGTTACGTTTCATCCGAAAAATACTTTGTTAAATCACTTCAAAAACTAATAACACGATCTAACAAAATTTAGTAACAAATTCAGTTGTAGTCTGGTTTAATATGCTTTATCTTCAAATATCAGCTGCTACAAAACTGTTATAACAAGAAGAATCAACTGCCTATAATCCTTCGCAGATACGCATCCATTTAAAGGATAATTAACGATGAACTTCATATGAAGGTAACATATATAGTAGTTAAACAAAGTATTAGCATTCTCTAATACACCAAAACAACATACTATGCAGTTAAAGCGGTCCAAAATCGAATAGCGGTCAAGGTCCGCTATATGATATATAGGTTATAGCGGTGGTATAGCGGTGATATAGCGGTAATTTTTATACCATGCATAATTTATATATATATATATATAGGGAGAAGATCATGCGAGAACCATCTCTTATTGTGAGAACCGCGAGAACCAATGTGAACACAACCAAAAATGCCTAAAAATAGCTAAAAATCACACAAATTTTTTTTTTAATATTTTTTATATAAAAATCGCTACTTTTCGAAGCCAAAAAAAATTTAAAAAAATAAATAAATTTTTTTGGCCACTAAAAGTAGCGATTTGAGCATAAAAAATAATTAAAAAAAAATAAATTTAGATTTTTTTTTAGATTTTTTTAGGTTTTTTGGGGGTTTAGTTTTTAGCATTTTAGCTGGGGGGGGGGGGGGGGGTAGGTTTTTTTAGCTATTTTAGGTTGTGTTCACATTGGTTCTCGCGGTTCTCACAATAAGGGTGGTTCTCGCATGAGCCCCTCCCTATATATATATATCTTTGAAAAATATTAATAGTAATATCAAATTCATAGTAATATTATTCCATTATCAAAAACCTGTTGCAAATCAAATACTAATAGTAACTTTGAAGTATTTAATTTAAGAATTAACACAATCAAACACCGTTACTGCTATAACCGTTATAGGCCACCGCTATTTGGACCGCTGCATACCCTGAGGTCCGCTAACCGCTATAGCACCGCTATTGACTGCTTAGACAACATATAGAGTGAATAATCAATGATGAACTTCAATTAACATCAACAATCAGCACAATTGCTTCACAGAAATCCAGTAGAACGAACATAAACCCTAAACCACTAAATTCAACATCACTGACCATAAACTACCAACAATATCAACAAAAACACACAAACAAACAGTAATTCATGCATGTTAACGGATCGTAAGTTCGTAACCCTAAATCATTCCATAAACCTACACAATCGATTGAATGAACAGATTACCTTTGTGTTTCTTAAAGCAGACGAGCGAACAACTGCAAAAGCAATTCAAATTAAACAATAGAACATTATTAAACATGCATTGTTAACGGTTTCGAAACCCTAGATCGGAGAAACTAACAGTTAAAACAACTTACTATGGAATGAGACACATAGGACACTTGTATCTGGATTCTGCTTTTTCACAGACTTTGCATTCCTTTTTAGACGCTTCGTTCTTCATTTCCGATCAGACGTCTATTGAACGGCGGTTGGAGAATTAGTTTTCCGGCACGGAGGACGGTGGTAGTACGGCAGTCGGCGGCAAATGAATAGAAGGTTTGTTTGTTTGTTTTCTTTGGTTTTGGTAGATTAATTAGGCCCAGGCCCATGGGAGTGTTGGGCCGTTGGGGTGAGGTGAGAGGTAGTTAGGTAGGGGTGTGCGTGGGTCGGCCCGAGAAAACTGAACAGAAGATCTGGACCGAACCAAGACCGACTCGAATAATACCAGTTGGTTTGGTACTCGGTTTTGCTTTTGGATGACATGTGGTTTCGGGTCGCTTTAGTCAGAACTAGAGGTGTACAGACCGGTTAATTTCAATAACCGGATAATTTGACTTTTTAACTTTAACTGGTTATTTTTTAACTGGTTTGGTAATTAATTTAACCGGTTATTTTCGGTTAAAACCGGTTTTTTGTTTTTTTTTTTTTTTTGGTTTTTTTTGGTTAACCGGTCTATTGGTTGAAAACCCGGTTACTATACTAAATATTTACAACCGGTTACTAACCTATGGTTAAAAATAACCACTAATCGGTTATTCCTCGAGCGGTTATTAACTGGTTTTAGTTAATAACTGGTTACAGTTAATTAGCCGGTTATTTTGTGCACCTCTAATTAGAACATAAAGGGAAACTTGAAAAATCTCTGTATATGTTTGATTAGGTGCTGAAGATGAGTAATGCACTTTTGATTTGAAGCTTGTTAAACCGAAAACGGTTTTGTGGTTTCATTTGATTGTTCCATTGGATCGTTTAGTTAAATACTGTAATGGTTAATTGATATTTAAATGTTTTAATGATAGATTAAAAAAGGTTTGGTTTTTGAACCATGTAAAGGACCTTTTGCTTTATTCTAAGACTATGAGGTATGGGGTTTGGGTTGGGGTGTGGGTTGGTTAAAAATGCTCAAGCCACCACTTCGGGTGGGCTTGGGTTGGGGCGTGGCCAAAGGGGCGGGAGTTTAAAGTCGGGCGTGAGACGGGCTAGCGATCCTATGTGGCGGGCTCCTATTCGCTTGGTGGCCATGTCATAGCGGGGTGTTTAAATTTTAAAATTTAAATTTCAACCGTTTGGCCAAGCCAAGCGGTCACCCCAACCCATCAACATCACTATAAATATAACCCCAACCCCATCGGCTACCCCAACCCAAACAATCGCTGTCCACCGCTACCCCACTTGATCGAACCCGCTACCCCAACCCACTTGACCGATGGCCTCTTGGACACACGAAGAAGAGCTAGCTCTCGTCACGAGCGTCGTTGGGGCGACAACCCGGTCAAACCCGATATTGGCTGGAAGCCTTCGCAAGCTACCGACATAACGTCGAACACGATCGACACAACTTAAACGCGTGTCAACATAAATGGCGCGAGCTACGACCCAAGCTTGATCGTTTCAAAGCCTACTACAAAGCCGTTCCGAGTGGTGAGTTAAGCCACGAGGACCGGGTGATGGTGGCGAACATTGAATTTCGGGGTAAGGAGCGAAAGCCGTTCGACAAGCTCGCGCTTTTTGAAATTTACATAACGCTCTAGGTTTTTTTATTTTGTAATCGTTTTTAGGTTTTTTTGTCATTTTTAGGTTTTTTTTTATTTTGTAATCGTTTTTAGTTTTTTTTTATTTTGTAATTAATAAAATTTTAGGCTTTTTTTTTAATGTTGTGTGTATTTTTAAAATTTTTTGTAATTTTTTTTTAATAAACTGCCAAGCCACGCCCCAACCCAAGCCTCGCCATACCCTACGGACACGTCACTCACCGGTGGGAGGGCTCGAACTCCACGTGTCAACTCATGCCCCAACCCAAGCCACACCATACCCCACGGTCTAAGAGATGAAGATGAAGAGCGACAACACTCTTTTAGGGGGCAAAATAAATAAAAACAATTTTCTGGGTTACGATTAGAGATGAGTACGGTACCTGTTTGAAACTGAATCGGTACCGGTACCGAAAAAATGAGGAAAAGTGATACCGGTACCGAATACATCGGTTCGGTACCGGTACCGGTACCTACCGGTGTTTTACCCGTAAATACCGGTACCAATACCGAAAAACAGGAAAAATGAGAACCGGTATCGATACAAAATACACCCGGTACAGTTCGATACCGGTACCCGGTACCAAATGCTCATCCCTATTTACGATGATGAAATTAAAAAAAAAAAAACTGAAAAATCAGCTTCAACTTTCATACTATCTATGGTAGTGCTATTGATGCAACGTTGTACACTAGGAACACATACACGAAATTAAACAAGTTTGTTTTAAAATAAGTAAATAACTACCTTAAACACATATAGAGTTCCACGTTATATTATAAGGCTATAGGGTGTGGTTATGACCAGTGGCGAAGCTTGAAAATTTCCACCGGGGGGTCGGAAGTCACCGAACCTAAAAATTCTATATAAGTAATTTTTTTTTATAAAACCGGGGGGTCGAAAACGTATATACCTAAAAAATTCTACACGAAACATACATACATAACACTAATGAGCGAAAAGTTCGGGGGGTCGGGCGCCCCTCCCGGCCCCTTGAAAGCTACGCCAATGGTTATGACCCTCGTGACCACTATGACACTCCACGTCAGTGCCATGTAACCCACCTCTAATCCACCATCCAAAACCACTACCCTAAGGGTGTGGTCATGACCCAAACCACTAGCCCTTATTTATTTTAATTTATCTTTGTCTAAAGAAAAAGGAAATGATTTCTTAAAAAATAGAAAGGAGGACCATGGTTGTCATGGTTTAATCCATGGTGGATCAAGCAAAGGGGTGGTGTAGCCTTCTATTCATGTTCCTAAATGACAAATCATGTGACAACCATAACTCCCACACCCTTTAGCCTAAGCGATGTTATTTTCTAATCACCTACATTTAGAACACATCTTTTGGGTAAAAGTTGAAACTATATACTTGCATATGAAAGGAAAGAAAATAATAACTAACGACCCCGAACCTATTTACTACATGATGTATCTATTTCATACAAAATCATATGGTCCATATGCCAACATTTATGCAATGAAAGTGACTAATTACCTCTCTATTTTGCATGTACCACTTTTGGAAACTATAGATGTATTATATATATATATATATATATATATATATAGGGTTGGGCTATATAGAAAACCCTATCTATATAAAAAACCCTAGAAAACCCAACCTCTCGACATTTTTTTTTTGAAAAAAAAACACATGTAATATACATGTTTTTAAGACTTTTGGGCCAAAAAAATCAAAAAAGCGCCGAAGGGATAATTTAAAAAAAAAAATTCAACAATTTCTGTCATTTTTGCCTAACACATGTTAGGCACTGAAATTTGTTTATTTTTTTTTTAAAATCCCTTCGGCGTTTTTTTGTTTTTTTTTGGCCCAAAACACTCTAAAACATGTATATTACATGTGTAATTTTTTTTAAAAAAAAAATGTCGGGAGGTTGGGTAAAAATGGGGGGAGATTTGGGTTTCCAGAGTTTTCTACCTAAATGAGGGTTTTCTGTCTAGCATTGTCCTATATATATATATATATATATATAGGGGAGAGTTTAAATAAGAACGCTAAATATTGTGAGAACCGTGAGAACAAATAAAAAAAACCATGAGAACTTGGTCAAAAACAATTCAAATTCATTTTTTTTTCTACACTTATCATTATTATTATTTGAATACAATGTTAGAAATTCTATTTACACGTTTAAATTTACGTGAATTCGTAAATAAAGAAAATTTACACATGTGTAAGTTTGCCATTTACACATGTGTAAATCTGTTATATTTACACATGTGTAAAAAATCTAAAAAGAGTGATTTTGAAAGGAGAAATGAATTATTTGATGTTATAAATTCTTGTTTTGATGATCTATCTTAATTACAATGAGGTTTGTATTAAAAAATTTGATTTTGATTGTTTTTTTCATTCGTTCTCACGGTTCTCGCAATATTTAGCGTTCTCAAGAAAACCCTCCCCTATATATATATATATATATATATATATATATATATATTTGAACGGCCAACTAAATTACCGGATAATTACATAAGGATGCCTTCAATCGAGCAAATACATCCCATCCTCCATAACGGACAGAGTTGGATGCATACCTAAGTTACCAAGTCACCAGCTCCGGGGTAAAACCCGGTTCAGA
This sequence comes from Helianthus annuus, assembly GCF_002127325.2. NCBI lineage: Eukaryota > Viridiplantae > Streptophyta > Magnoliopsida > Asterales > Asteraceae > Helianthus > Helianthus annuus. The sequence goes on along the minus strand of NC_035442.2, from coordinate 8,547,210 downwards.
TCGGTTTCGAACTGGCAACCTCCAAAGAGGTCTAGTTCTAAACTTCATTGACACCACCAATGTCTTTCAAAGTGATGCCAGTGGAGTTGAACTTAGGACCTCAATAAAAAAAAAACAAATGAATAATCACTAGACCAACTTGTTATATATATACTATTTGATTATTATGAATTTAACAACTTATTTGAAAAAAATTAATACATAATTTTTTTCTTATTTAAACCTACATTAAATGGATGGTTTTCTAGTAAGAAAAATAAACTTTAGCAACAAATCAAATAAGCTTGAGGATGTTAAAATTGAGATCCCTCGAAATTGACTTAGCAAGATCGAATTGAGATTAATAACATCAAAGCTGGGGTTGGTTCCGGTACAAACCATATTTATCCTACAAACCGTAAGAACAGATCCTAGCACTTAAAAAAAGTTAAGTTAGCACATACCAAAACAATACATACATAAAAGTAGCACTTTTGAATTATATTAGCACATGAAAATTAATCAAGGTAATTGATTTTAGCACATATTTGAATGATATCAGCACTTTTTTTAATCAGCACATTGAAAACAAAAGAAAGATCCAAATAAAGAATTAATTGCTTGTTAGCATATTTATAGGGAATTCAATATAATTAATATTATTTAGGATATTATTTTATCATTTTTCTATAATTGTTTGGATGACACGTGACACTTTTTAAATGGTTCTTACAGTTTGTATGCAAAATATAGTTTGTATTTGATCCTACTCCCATCAAAGCTAACCCATGATGATACCCGTGAATACAACTCATTGCTCCGTGAATACAACTCATTGCTAAATTCGATAAGTAGTCTAGTTATATTAGTATTCGTGTAATATTACTCGAAAGTATTGCCGTTCAAAAAAAAAAAATTTAGATTACTTGTGTTCTTAAGTTTACTAATGGAAAATACACGAAAGAGAATTTCTAAGAGGAGAAATATAGTGAAAGGAAAATATATAATTTTATTTCGTGTTCCCGAGTTTGAAAAAAAAAAAGCAAAGATTTTTTTGTGTTCTCGGGTTGAAAGAAAAAGAAAATAAATTTATAATTTTACAATTATGACTTTGTTGTACTTTATAGAGAGATTTTAAATAAGAACGCTAAATATCGCGAGAACCATAAGAACAAATGAAAAAACTACAAGAACTTAATCAAAAACAATTCAAATTCAAAATTTATTTTTACACTTGACATTATTATTGGAATAGAATATTACACATTTTAATTTACATGCATTCGTAAATAAAGAAATTTACACATGTAAGTTTGCTATTTACATATGTGTAAATTTATAGTATTTACACATGTGTAGAAACTATATTAAGAGTGATTTTGAAAGGATAGATTTTTTTTGAACGGCAAATTTGGATCACTGACGGACCACTGGAGTATCATCGTATCACTAACAGAACCACCCGATCATATCCATCTCCACTAGACAATAATGCCTATACACCAATTCAGGAAGAAACCCAATACATCTGAGAAAAACCCCCTTTGTGGGAATCGAACTCATGACCTAATGGTCATAAGCCTTATCCCACCACCAAGATACCACTAGGCTATAATGCCATGGGTATTTTGAAAGGATAGATGAATTATTTAAATAGTAAATTCTTTTTTTAATGTTGTATTTTAATAATACTGATATTTGTATTAAAAAAATTATTTTGATTGGTTTTTTCATTCGTTTTCATGGTTCTCATTGTATTTAACATTCTCAAGATAACCCTCTTTAGATTTTATAATAGTATATAAATAAGGGGGTAAAATGATAAATAGTAAAACCTTTTCCTTCTCTTCCGCTGCTGTCTTCCATTTTGAAAGGAAAGATATGAGGGAAAATTTTCCTACCACTTCTTTCCTTTAATGAAACTCGGAAACACCAATATTTTCTAATTTTTTTATTTTCTTTCATTTCTTTTGAGTTTTTTTTTTCTCAAATGGGTATTCGTAAAAAAAAATATTTACCAAAATGAGTGATTTAGAAATATTTATAAAAAAAAGGAAAAAACTCCATATCTTTCCTTTCCTTTCCTGTAGTAAACTCTTGGAAACACATTCAATTATCTGGGATTTTTGTGTTTTTATGATGCTATCAAACACTTCATAAAATATACTTTTATGGTCACTAAGCTAGTTATTCTATTTTTATTCTATTTATTTCTTTATTTTGTTTCAACCAAATTAGTCAATTTCTACTTTTCATTTCTTTCATTCAAGCCAGAATGCCAGATCATTCGATCACATGATCAGATGCAAGATCCTACGCAATCCATGATTGGTATGTATTTATTGAATGAAATCATAGAAGCAAAATATCTTAAAATGAAGATCATATAAAAAAAAAGTATATTCACTCAATTAACATGTTTGATTAAGAAAAAAATGGTGATCAAACCACTATCAGGGGCGGACCTACCTCTTCACAAGGGGTAACCCCTGTTGCCTCTTGACGCTCTGACGATAGTGTAAATTATGGAAAAATTGACGTTTTTTCGATTTCGTTACCTCTTCTTATTGAAACGTTGCCCCTATAACGTTTTTTAGATCCGCCACTGACCACTACAAAAGAAGTTAATAAATAAGATAGGGAAATGTGGTTAAATCCCACCTAACTGATGAACAATGAGAATATGGCTACTTAAAAAATAAGCGAGCCTCAAGTCTCAAGCCGAGCCAAGCTAACTCCAACTTGAAGTTAAATAAGCCAACTCTGCTCCCTTATTTTTAACGAGCTAAAATTTGAGCTTAAGCCAACCTGTTTTATATTAAAATCATTATTCAATATTTAAGTAAAAACTAATGGTAAAAATAATATTATGATTGTATATAGTGGACTAATGGACCATAATATGTGAGTTTATTTATAAATGCATTTGAGTTAAAAGTTATAAACATTTAAATGGGTTGTTTTGACCCGTTTCGACCCATTAGCACTTATATTGTGATGTATTTTGTGATAAGGAGAAAACATGCCTTCACCAATTTTTTTTTTCTTTGAACGGATAATTTCTTTTAATTTATGTTGTATCCGAGACTTGAACCAAAGACTTTCACTTCCTAAACTTAGGTGTTTAAAGACTTTGACTTTGTCAATTAGGAAGGCTTTGAATATATAATCACAATAATAAATAATACAAGATATTGCAATATATATATAAGGTGGGGGTTGGCTACAAAGTCCATTTTTCCTACAAAGTGTACAAAGTCATAAAACACCACAATTTCAGCCATAAAACACACTCAAAATCCAAAAATAACAAAGTGGAGATTACTAAAACGTCATATTTGTGGGTTTTGTGTTGCGTTTTGTATGATAAGGCTTTGGTTTTCGAATAACTAACATTAATGTGTTTTATGTTGATTATCATGTTGTGTTTTATATTCATAGTTCTACGATGGTGTGTTTGAAGTTTTTTTGGACTGTTAGGGTTTGAATATTGTGTTTTAGTGATCTTTACTCTGTTATTTGTGGGTTTTGAGTGTGTTTTATGGCTGAAATTGTGGTGTTTTATGGTTTTGAGTGTGTTTTATGGCTATATATAGAGGAAGGTTAACGTACATTACGGCTTAACGTACATCACGTACGACAGGTAATTACGCACGTTCATTTTAAAATCACGCATGTTATAACTCAAAAATCCAAAATCACGCATGTTGAAACACAATAATCACGCATATTGAAAACATTAATCACGCATGTTATAGAACAAATCACGCACGTTGTTGTACGTGAAGTACGTTAAACCGTAATGTACGATATACTTTCTATATATATATATATATATATATATATATATGATTTACATAAAAGATATTGTTTTCCTATTTATCTCTAATATCCACCTTCAAGCGAAAGGGTGGCGGCCCAAGGCGAAGTAACGCCTTAAAATATTCAAATTGAGAGCGTGGAACGCTTTTGGTGAAGATATCCGCAACCTGAAGCTTGGTCGGAAGTCAGAAGAAATTTGGCGTACAACTTCCTAGAGGCAACGAGCTCATGAATAAAGGGATAATCCAGATCAATATGCTTGGCTCTTTTGTGTGAAACAGGATTTTGACTTAGAAATAATGCACTACGGTTGTCACACAATAGAGTAGGACCGTCCGCTAATAATGCATGTAGCTCACATAGAAGTAGAAGATGAGTAACCTTAACAATTTCGGCAACCGTGTTTACCATTGCACGATATTCCGACTCACAACTTGAACGGGCTACCGTGGGTTGTTTCTTGGCGTTCCATGAAACTAGATTACCGCCAAGAAAAATAGAATACCCGTAAGTTGATCAGCAAGTTTCAATGCAACGGGCCTAATCTACATATGAATAGCCAAAGATAGCAATATTTTGTGGTTTCTGAAATGTCAAGCCAAAAGAGATGGTACCTTTGACATACCGCAAAATCCTTTAACACTCTGAAAATGATTAACTGTTGGATTTTGACTAACTTGATTTACCGCATAGGATAAGTCCGGGTGAGTAATCTTTTATCTCTAATATATTTAAGGCAAATTAGAAATAAATAACTCCACCTAACTTAATTTGGCCGATAATAATCCGAACTGGTCAATTTTTTTTTTTTGTAAAATAGTCCGCCATTAAAATAGCTTAACGGAGTTAACTTTTTTTTCTGAATTACAAACCGATGTTTTAGGGCTTTTGATCAGAACGAGGATACGAGTCGATTGATGTAAAACTTACCTCGAAATACTGCCCCAACCCACGAAAACGGTGCTTCAATTCGAGTGTTTAAACTTCCAATTAACAAAAATCAAGCCATTTCGAGCACAAATTTTAATGTTAATTTACTAATTTCGTGAAAATAACGTTAAAAAGCGACGGACGGTTAACCATGCATTATATGATAACGTTGATAGCCGAAAAATAAAAGGGTACATGCACTATATTTTTTATCACCAAGGAGCCCATCAAGAAGCCCAAAGAGAAGAGACAGCCCACAGTAAATGATCAGCCCAATAGGCAAAGAAAAAAAAAATAGGACCATTAGACAAATTGAATATTTTTAACACCATTGTTATCTAAAACAATAACATTTTAAAATTTCCACAAAATTCATTTTGTTTATATAGGTTTTAGAATTTTTCTCGTAGAAGTCCAGTACTGATTATTATGTCCATTTTACATGATAAAAAAATAGGCTAATCATACAAACAAACAATTATACTGATGAGTTAGATTGTAACATCTATGTTATAGTAATTACCACTATCTTCATTGGGACATTTGGTTCCTTCATATTTTGTTTCTCTTGGCCACATTTTACGTTATTTGGAATACTAGTATACTACACTGTACACATCAAAAAGCTATTTGGGCTCAGGGTCTTACAGAGAGCAGCCTGCCTGACAAAATTACACTCTTATCTTTAATTCTTCACAAACATATCTTAATATAAAACACGAGGTTTTCAACAAATCTGAGGGTCCTTATTGAATTGTTATGTATACACTACACATTAAAGGTTCTCAACTCAAGGTTCAATACATATTAAAAAACTTGTTTAAACAACATCACTCGAACTCAAATCGAGCCAAGGGAAAATGTTTAAACATCATATGCATCTAGGTAAGGCGCGATAGAATAACATAACATGTTTTATGAAAAGCTAGTGCAAATCCCATGCCCAAAACTATACATTTATGAAAATGCACTCATCCCACATTCAATGCTAAAACCTTATCTCATTATCAGGTGAAGAAACACAAGTCTTCGCGGATGCCTGGACTCAGGGCTCCCACGGGTCCATACCTCTTCATTAGGCTATGCCTCTAGAGATCATTTTGATCATGAAACTTTAAATGAAATTTAGGTCAATAACTCTTTCTATTTATAAATCAAGACCATGAACTTTAGATAACACAAAATTATATCTAGAATGGTCCCAAAACCTGTCTTATACGATAACAAATTGTGTACGTTAATGGTACTTTTAAAAATGAAATACACCATGCATCATATCCATACGTATATAATTAATAGAACATTAAAACAAGATATTGGAATTAAATATATCTATAAAATTTCACAAACTCACCATAAATCAAATAACAAATACAACCCTACAACTGAAGAGTAACATGCTCTTTTTAGGTGGAAACAAAACTTAACTTAGCTAACAAGTAATAACTAACAAGGCGACAATAAACAAACAAATCACACTTAAAAAACCACTACAAGAAAACGAGGCAATAACGGCGACAGACTTGCCAGTTATTATTGTAGCGAACAGAAACTATTGTAGGGATGGTTACAACAACCATTTTCAAGGAAGTGGAGCGGCGTCAATTCCGGCGCCAGGTCCTCCACCACCGATCCCACCCCCACCAAGAGCCGGTAAGCCAGCAAAACCATTAGCAAGACCTCCAATCGTCCCTATACCGCCGGTCGCTGCACCAGGCCCACCAAATCCATAACCAGCACCTATACCTCCAATCCCGTTGTCGTTACCAATACCAACTCCCATGCCACCACCACCAATGGGTTGGCCATTGCTATCAAGCCCCGAATACCCACCTAGTCCACCAAAAGTGAACACGTTCTTTTGGTCAGTGAGACCAACATCACTGTTCTTTTTATCAGTGAGACCAACAACATTGTTTTTGGTCTCACTGGGAACGTCTCTAGCAGTAATAGTCTGTGTTACTACTGCTAGAACAACTAGTAACAAGAAACATTGTCTTGCCATGTCTTTTAGACCGGTTTTTTCGTATCTAGTTAGCTAGGAATGTAGTATGTTGTGATGCAAGACTTTGGAATGTGGGAATGCCCTTTTTAAACACGAAATGGGGCAGTAGGAAACAGTTGGGAGGAGTAAATGACCCTATTTTTTAGGGCCATCTGCCCAATTGGAAAGGTAACATAAAATTTCACCCATAAACCCTCATTTCATAGCTTTTTACTATTTCAAACATCAATCATTTGATTTGATTTAATTTTTTCCATTGTTAGATTGTAAAACGAAACGAGTCACATGATTAAATGTCCCTTATTTAATCAAATTATCGGCAATATTATGTAAAAATGTCTATGGTAAACCAAGTTGGAAAGTTCTCATTCAAATTAATATAATTAAGCAGCTTATTGAAAATACCTGTTTATGCTCAAAATCATAACCAAAGATGATTACTTTTTTTGGGCTTAGGTGGCCGGTTTAGAGTTTTTAACAATGTTTCCAGTCAATTTGAAACATGTGTTGGCTTAGGTTGGATCTGGTACATTTCTTACTGGTAGATATTTTAGTGTAATCGGGATTAACTTGGTTACCAAAGAGAATTATAATATACATCGAACACGTTAGGGGGTGCAAGAGTGCACGCTTGTTCGAGTTGTTATAATTCCAAGTGTTCGGGCGGAGCCCCGAATGAGGATTCCAAGAAGGCAACGCCCCTGGCATTTTAACGAAAAACTAGGCCAATTTTTTGAGGCATTTTAATTTTAAAAATAATAACTGCCAACAGCCAGTTACCAGACTTTCATCCACAAATTCGAAATTAGGGTTCTTGGTTACATTCACTGGTTCATACGAATTCTCATACACACATACTGTTGTTCAGTTTCTCAAATTCAGAGTTGTATCCGATTGAATTATTCGGGAGAACCACCGAAATAATTTGATCTGAGAGTAATTACACACCTCTTTGATTATCCGTGTTTACAAAGTTCATTTATGATCGAGTTGGCAAAGTTCAACTACAAGAAACGTACCAGAGTCGCTAGTTGAACTAGCGGATTACCTAGAAGCCAAAAATGTTTAAAAACTGACTAGAAACCATGTTAAAAACTCCAAATTAACCACCTCGACTTGATCATCCAAACAAAAAAATAAACAATAATTATGGTAATAAAAGAGTAATAGGTAGATAAATGATGATGTATTATAGAAAAATGGATATCATATGCATGGGTGGCGTAAGGATGAAGGTAGAGCATGCAATTACTGTATTCATGCATATGCACTCATAGTCAATGAGTCATCCCCACAACTACTATACCAAACAAACACCACCATTTAATATTTACTGCAATTTATATTTCCTCACTGATATGTCAGAACAACATTCATGAAGAGAGAGAGAGAGAGAGGGTCCATCTCTGTGCAGATCCATATAGGGATCGGAGACATCATGAGATGGAACAACTATATTCATCAAAGAAATTCAAGTTACAGATTTTTTTTTTTTTTAATGGCAAATTTGTATCACTGACGGACTATTGGAGTATCATCGTATCACGAGCAAATCACCCGATCATATCCATCTCCACTAGACATGATGTCTATAAACCAATTCAGGAAGAAACCAAATAAATATGGGAAAAACCCCCTTGTGGGATCGAATCCATGACCTAATGGTCCCAAAGTCTTATCTTACCCCTAAGATGCCACTAGGCTATAAAGCATGGGCAGAATTTACGTCCATTCTTTTTTTTTTTTTTGGGTACTTTTTATATTAAAATGAGGATTTTCACTTGCAAATCATGCAAGGTCCATTCGAGTTTGCTGAAACTGTTGTAACATGTCTAAAAATCCTTTTGGGGCTAAAAGAAATTGTAAATTGTAGATAGATATTGTATGTGTATAAAGTTCACACGGGAAGTGTAATGAAAAAAGGGGAAATTCACAAAAATAAACATAGACTAAAGGGAAAAAGCTAAAATAAACATAGATAAGGGTGAGGTAATACGAGTTCCACGAAAAAACAAGAGAACGCAGAATCTGACACTAGGCTGAAATGGCTGGGCTGTAGGGGTTTTCTTTAATAGAGAGATTCACATACGCAGTGGTGAAGCATGACCCGAATGACGGAAGGGGGGGGGGGGTCGAAAATGTATATACCAAAAAGTTTCTATAGAACCGGGGGTCGAAAATATATATACCCAAAAATTTCTATACGAAAACTACATATATAACACTACTGAGCGAAAAGTTCGGGGGGCCGAGCGCCCCCTCCCGCCCCGTCTATACTTCGCCCCTGCACATACGACCAAGGATATGCTAATTAACACGTGGCCTTTTTCAGAGGAAATAGATGTTTCCATACATATGTAGATGTTACCGACTTACCACACACTTCTAGACGTCCCGTACATCTGTAGATGTTACCGTATAGATGTTTCGTACATTCGTAGACGTTTCCGTACTATCTGTAGACGATTTCATACATCTGTAGACGTTTCCGTACTATTTGTAGACGTTTCCCTATTGTTGCATTCCTTCTCTTTTTTCTGATGTTTTCTTCAAATCTTTTAAATATTACAACATTTTTTAAAAGTTGGGGATACGCATAGGGCTCAGCGATTTTCGTTGATCCTAGCCATTTCGGGGATAACAGCTAGGGCTCAAACATTTGTTCTACCAAAACGACTACATAGCCGCTTCCTCTGAAATTGTCACGTTGTATTATATCCTTGGTCTGTCTATGGGATTCTGTATCAGAGGAAACACCTACAGCTTAACCATTTCTGTCAAGTGTCACTTTTTGTACCCTCTTGTTTTTCGTGAAACCCCTACATCCTGGCCATTTTCTATGTTTATTTTGGCTTGTTTTACTTTGATCAATGTTTATCTTTACGATTTTCCAAAATAAATACTTCTTTACTACCTTAAAACATAAATACTTTTATATAACTACTTAATAGTTTATTTTCATTAAAAATGTTAATAGTTTATTTGATGAGAGTTTTATAACGAGCTACTTAAAACCTGTTAGGCTAAGATGAATCCTATACCAATATACCAATGTTTAAAATAAAAGTTTTCTGAGAAATGAAGTGTCAAAAACAATAAAATACAAAATAGTAATTTGTTAGTAAGTAATTTTATAATTAAGGACGGTTTACTCTCAATTTGCAAGCGATTGCTTTCTTAGCGTGGACGGGACACCATTCCGGTACTACTTCATTCTCGATAATACCGTTGCCACTCAATCGAGTAAGGAATTCCGATAGTGGCCACGAGTATGAGTCACCGATTATTGAATTAAAAATCTAGCTGTTGTTTAATTTATTTACAATTTATAAAAAAATGGTTTAGAGTACTTCAAAGGAGTGACCTCTATAATTATATAGGGTAGTTTATGATAACTAACGGTAAGTTTGAAGTGACCAAATTTCATTGGTTGAATTTTAAAGTAGTGGAGACTCGATGGTACTTGAGACAAGTGTCCCTCCTACCCTTAGGGTGTACGAGATGGTCGCAGCAAGGGGTGCGGCAAGCTCCTTTGTCGCTCGGCAAACACCGCCGCCACTTAAGTATGCTACTTGGGGAGGATGAAAATCGGGGAAAGGTTGCCGCTTGCGGGGACTTGAGGGAGAGGGGTAGTGGTGAGACACAGTATCTACTTCAACCAATCATGTTTTTTTAAATGTTTTGGAGGAAACCACCCTCTATGTTTTTTAGGCAAGAGGGGAGAATGAGAGGCGAAATGACATGACACAATATAATTGGGTGGATAGAAATCCCCCCCCCCCATCTCATTAGGCATACACCCCTTTAGGGCTGTCCAAACTGCTCGACGATCGCTCGAAAAATGCTCGTTCGATTCCCGCTCAGTTTGTAAATGAGCCGCTCGGATCGGTTCGATTCAAATTCAATCCAAGCATGAGCAAAAGTCCGCTCGCTCGTTGATCGCTCAGTTTCGCTCGAATTATTTTTATTAATAATATATATATATATATAGAGAGAGAGAGAGAGAGAGAGAAACGGGTTCAAGAGAAAACGGCAAAAAGTGTGAGAACGGTGAGAACGCATCCTGGCCCAACACGTGGCGCGGGGCATGATCAGGGTCCGATGGTTTTTTTTTTTTTTTTTTTATCTTTTTAGTATTCTTATCCTTTCCCTATTTCCGCGTTTTACATGCTGCTTTATTTTGTGTGTGGAAAATAATTTTGGCGTTATCTAGAATTATTAATTATTTGGCGTTTTACTGTTTTCCTCAGATTTCTTCTCGTTGAATTAATTCTTTTTGTGTCACATAGTTAATTTTTTTTGGCGTTATGGCTTTTTCCATGTCATTTTTTGGCGTTTTGTATCTTTTTGTTAATAATTGATTACCATAGATTAATATGTTATAAAATTACAATAATACGAATATCAAAATAAATTAATAGTCTTCCATAGGTGAGATTACATCAGATATGTATCCATCGCTTTATTCTTCACTTTCTTCAGATTCTTCATCATCAAATTTCATATTTGCGTATAACGCCATTAGCTCGTTTCTTCTTTACTGCAGCCTATTCTTGAATATCACTGCATCCTTGGATTTTGTATCGATTGAAGGATCTAAATCACAGAGTTGTTCATGATAGATAGCAACCCTGTCTTCAACATTTCTTCCATTGGCCTTGAATATTGCACCCCGTTTTTATAAGTCACTTCAAGCGTTCATTCTTCCCCATGCATCACCCAACAGCTAAGTTTTGGTATAGGAGTATCATCAATATCATCATCATCTTCATCATCTTCTGTCGAAAATTTTCTCTTCAGTCTTTTTATTACAGTTCTGGTTCTTTCACAATCATTGTCCATTGGAACCCCAATGGCCAGGATATCCTTCTGAACCTTTTCATTCATTCCAAGAATGGCTTTGATTGTCCTTACCTTTACCCTTCTCCTATCAGAGAACTTTATGATGAATCGTTTCTCTTTGCTTTCAAACCTCCATTCAATAACCTTAGCCATTTTTAAAGTTTTTGGCGTTTTGGACAATATGTGGCGTTTTAGTCAAATTTTTTGGCGTGTTTGAGTTTGTGTTCTCATGGTCTTCTTTTATATTGACTTTCTTTCCCGCGCATGACAGGTAATTATGGCGTTTTGAAAAAGATAAATAAATTTAATTCCCCAAGAATTTTGCTTTTAATATAATAAATGTTAGTAATTATGTTTTCCGTCGTTTCATTTTACTGTTTTTTTTTTGCAGTTTACCGTGTTTTGTTTTCAGACTCAACTGTTTTTATGGTGTAACACGTCAAATCTTTGACGGCTGTAATTATGGTGTTTTGTTTTCCAATGGCGGTTAGATAACGATTAGACTTTTTTTGTTTTATATTCTTTGCACATTGTTTCACGCTTTTTTTTATATAATAGTAGTTGTTCAAAGTAATTTTATTATAGTTTGGTAGTTTTTTGGGGGCGTTTATATGACATGATGGCGTTTTACAAGCATTTGCTCATTTTGGCGTTTTATTGTATTTTTCATTTTAGTATTAAAATACTTTTGTTGTTTATTAACTGATATTACAAAATAAGCAACAGATAAAGAAAATTAAAAAAAAAAAACAAAGTAGAAGCTATTTATGATTTAAATCTTCAGTGTCATCAGCCTCTTTTTTTTCTTTTGAAACTACAAGAACTGTGAGAAATAAATGGCGCTTTGGGTTTGACATTTATTTTCTTTGTTCATGTGTTGAAGTGTCTTTCTGGATGTTGGAGATATAGATCAACCCTTTCATGGGTGGATTCTATCTGACCGTCGTCTTCATTATAATCATCGAGGCCAAAGTAACATTTACACTGGTATAGGTCTCTTCTTATCATACAAACCTTCTTCAAGAACAAAGATGACAGAATGACATATGGGTATCATCAGTCCCTCTTTTTTCAATTTTGTCCATCTCATGCAGCAAAATCTTACTATACTCACGTAACAAATCATTCAGCAAAACTTCATGCAGAACATTTTGAGTATTAAAGAAAAGATGTTTTTGCCATCATTGTATTTTTTGGCGTTTTACATTGAGTTGTATTTTTTTAGCAACCCCTGTGTTTTTTGTGTGTTTTTTTGATGTGATAAACGGAAGGTGGTGAGACGTTTCTATTTATAGAATTTTTTTTGGCGCGTAGTTTAGGCGGGATATTATTTTTATAACAAAAATGTAATTAACATTTATTCAGATGTAAGGTTTGGCGTTATATATTATAGCGTTTCATATTTTGTGGCGTTTTTGTAGCCAGAGAGCTTAAATAAAAACACAGAAAAAAGTACGTAGTGATAAAATTTGCGTTTTGTATTTATTTGGCGTTTTATTTTTCAATGACGTTTTATGCGAGAAATGGTGTTTTACCTATTTTACCCTTAATGAAGCGCGCCCACGTAATAAAATTGGTGTTATTTACAAAAAATGTCACCGCGCCAATCTAGTCCATAGATTGTTTTGATCGGACGATCAATAAGCGTTCTCACCGTTCTCACACTTTCTACCATTTTCTCTAAATGCTGACCCTATATATTATAGATTTTAAAGATTAAAACCCCAAAAAATATACTAGCCCAAAAAATATCCAGCCCGACTTAATAGCAAATATCAAAATCTAACCCTAAATCAATATTCCTAAAACACACACCAAAAGATTTGCATATCGCCGCTCCACACACACACACCCCAAAATCTAACCCTAAATTCCTAATTACTAAAACAAGCCTGCATATTGTTCGAAGATCTGCATATGGTTCTCGTCGTCGCTGCCACACATCAAGCCCTCGTCGGGTTATTGTTCGAAGCCTGCATATTGTTCGAAGATCTGCAGTTGTTCGAAGTTCCACAGGTCTATTCTGTTTATTGTTCGAAGTTCCACAGGTCCATTCTCTTTATGTTTGTTAAACTTTTGTTTATTAAACTTTTGTTCTGTTTGTTAATTAGTATCATGTTCTGTTTGTTAAACTTATGTTATGTCTGTTAATTAGTATCCTGTTCTGTTTGTTAATTAGTATCATGCTCTGTTGTCGAATCAGTCTTTAGTGCTGGGGCGTATATTTGATGACTACCGGAGCTCTCTTTCAAAGGATATGGTGGAACTTCTTGTTTATGGAAGTGATTGGTTAAAGGCTAGCTCAAAAACAACCTTAAAAACATTGAAAGTAAGCTTTTATAATCTACTTACACTTTTGTAGTTTATGCATTAACATTTGTATTTTGTTTTTTTAATGTGTAGCAAGCTGCAAGAGATGAAGAAAAATTGGAAACTGATGTGTTGACTCCAGACGGGTCTGATAATAAATAAAAGGTATTTATATAATTAACAAACCATAAAAGTTGTTATGTAATGTGTAGAACTTAATGGTTTTGTTTAATGCTTGTGTTTAAAGGTTATTAGGGGGTGCGGAGTGGCTCGGTAAACCACTCGGCAAACCCAGTTACCGAAGTGGCAAACCAATGCCAACCCCTTGCCGCTTGAGGTGTTTGACGAAATGGGAGTGATTTCGGTGATGCATTACCGATGCGGGAAGGAGGAAAGAGAGAGAGAGAGAGGGTGTGGGGTGGGGTCCATTCCAATCTCAACCAATCACATTTTTTTACTTTTTTTTATTTAAAAAGTTTACCACTTCACCAAATGTCTAAACCATTGCCAACATTTTTTACCAAAGTTTAAACATTTTTCACTTATTGACGTGGCAAACTCTCTTTGGTTGATTTTTTAGTTTGCCACTTTCAAGTGTTTAACCACTCCTTACACCCTTAGTTGATTTGAAGTTGAATTTTGTGGATGGAGATGATTAACCTTAAAGAAGAAGTTTATGGCTTTTGAACTAAATGACAATTTGTATTTCGCACTTTATTTTGTGCTTCTTGATATTGTTAAGAACATTTTTAGAATCATGATTTTAGTTATGTATTGCTTTTGTTAGTAAAGTGTTGGACATGTTTTAATTAAGTTAGGATTTGTTTTTTGTTGAACGCAGCCTTATAATTCAATCGAGCGAAACTGAGCGAAAACGATCCGCTCGATTTTTTATTTGGATTTGATAAAAACCGAGCGAAAACAATCCGATCGATTCAAATTCAATCCAAGCATGAGCATCACTTTTGTGCTCGGTTTTGCAAATTCGATCCGATCGGATCGGATCGGTTGTAATTCAATCCGAGCATGAGCAGACCCTCGATCGGATCACGTCGGCTCATGAACATTCCTACACCCTTAGACCATATGTAGTGGGAAGGGAAGTCAGCAAGGAGCCTTTATGGGGCATTATCTTAAAATGATTGTAGTGGTAAATGGGGTGTAAGGTAAATATATATTTAAAAGTGAAATAAAAAAAATTCTATCCAACCATTTTAAAGGTTGGTGATGTTGGCAACAACCTATTGGCCAAAGAAAACAAGGAAGGGCGTGGAAAAAAGGACGCTCCACCCAAATTATTGCTCAATAACGCCCAGGGGGCGGTTGATGGGGCGTGGGGGGTGCTTTTGTGAAAAAAACACCCAAAAGTGTTAGTGAGTTAGATACGCGGTGGTCTTACTCTCAAGCATATATATAGGGTTATGGTAAAATGAAAACTTATACGAGTTGTGAAACGCTATCTCATATATCCATTGGAATAACCCAATAGTGTTAGTGAGTTAGATACGCCTATGCGGTATGGGAGAGGCTCATCCTTGGAGGATGACCCTCCACATAAGCGCCACGTAGGATGGGTGTGAGGATGAGGCAAAGGGGATGAAACTAAGGAAATGAGGGATGAGCGTAATATATATATATATATGTGTGTGTGTGTGTGTGTGAGGAGACGAAGATGTGGTTTTGTCTTGTAGTGTCCGTCTCAATCGTCGAGAGGGCGACGTTTTGGACAAGGCCGGGGGGAGGGGGGGTGGAAATGGTGTTTGGGTCAGCGACGGGCCAGGCGGAGCCCCACACCGTGCAACCTAAGGTGTAGGATAGGTGGGTTATGGGTTCAATCCCAATGGCATGCAAGTTTAGCTATTAAAAAATGAAAAATAAAAAAAAATTGTCAAAATACTGAAATTAATCATCTTATTAATGCCACTATAAATAAATTTTTTTTGAAAGGTGTAATTCACAACAGACGGTTATACACACCCGCAAGACGCAGGCCCGCACCATTTCTGTTCCAAGGACTATGTTGTCTTAACGGGGCCCACGCCTCGGTAGAAATGGGACATAGCTTTCCCCGAGAAAATTTCCGACCCCCTGCCACTTGACAGGAGTTGCACCCTCCACACGAATCGACCGCCTGTTGTGACAGAGCGACTCGCTGGAGTAAATGCGCCGTAATAGAAAACTCGGGTTCCCTCAGGCTTGAACCGGAGTCCTTGCCATCTTTGAGTTGGGAATAACCCCAATGCCTCACCTTTTGATAGAGGTGAGGATCGAACCTGAAACCACTCACATGGCCCAAGTCCTTTCTACCACTCCACCAAAGGATAATTGGCTGTTCGTTTTTCTTATTTAATCTTAGGCTTAAACATTTGGGCTGTTGGTTTCTTTTTATTATAGGCTTACACTTTTGGGCTTACATTTTGACTTGAAGTCTTGAACGCAATCTTCATTTGGGCTAGTGTATAGTTAGGTTCAGGACCTAATTTTCTAGATAAGTATTAACTTTTAAGCCTTTCTTTAACTTAAAACTAAATGTTTAATTTTCTACCGTGTGTTTTATACAATTACTAGGTTATAACCCCGTGTATTACACGGGTTAAATAAATGAATTTTATATACTAAATAATAAAACAATATATTTTTAAAAACCTCTTTTATTGCACGAGTTGAATAAATGTAATTTTATATATCACATGATAAAAAGTTATATGTATAGGAACCATATTGTACGGGTTGAATAAATGCAATTTTATATACCAAATAATAAAAAAAAGTTATATATTTAAAACCACGTGTATTACATGGGTTGAATAAAGTAATATTGTTTACCAAATAATAAAAAAAGTAATATCTTTAAAAACCCTCGTGTATTATACGACTTGAATAAATATGATTTTATATACCAAACTAGGTTAAACCCCGCGTGTACACGCGGTTTAACCAATGAAAGTACTTTAAAGGTTTAATTGTCTAAAATGAAACCAAACCTTAAAACGTGCAATCTAAAGTTTTATGTGAATTTTACTATTAAGAGTATCAGTACAATAATAGTATTCATTACTTGCCTAAAATTAATCATCCTTCCAAGTTCCAAATAATATTGTAAATAAACTGAAATAATACAATAAAACATAAATCCATTCAATTTAAGCGCTGATAAACACCACAAAACTATAAACCTATAATAAATATAGATTCTGCAAGAAAAAAAGAAATCAAAGTGAGGATTACATAATTATATGCCCAGAAAAGTTACAAATCAAGAAATGAAATTCGAAATTAGGTTTAGAAAAAATAAGTTCTACCAAGCATTTCTTTTCCTCTGTCTCTTGCTTCTGCTATGCTTTTCCTCGTATATGATCCAGATTCAGTTGTTGAGCCCGCCCTTTTATATATAAGGTTCATGATTAGATGCATGACAATGGTGGATACACGACATTAAAAGAATGAAACATCGTCATATTTGCTATTTATAAAAATATATAGAAGCATAAGAGAAATTGTTTTGACTTTCGATGATTGTTGTTATATACTCTCTTAGTTGCCACCGTCTAGCAAATGCGATGGCAGGGGCAACAAACAATAGAGCAACCCCATCCGACATCCCTCCAGCCAAGGCTCCAGTTGCGCTAGTTTCCACCGGTAAATATGATATGTTTGATAGAGCCTGACTTAAAAAATTATTGTAATGTGCTTCTAATATTATACAGCTAAGCAATGAGTAAAGTGGCAATCTAGACCCAATCACTTTAGTTGATTGGGTTGATTCAAGTGAATTTACCTCCAACGCTTGTACAAGGAACGTTTTAAAAAACAAAACAGGTCAAATAGATCAAAAGCCGGCCAAAGTATGTTTTAATGCACAAACCGTTCTATAACATTCTAATTTAAAAAAAATGGATAAATCGCTAAAATAGTAATTTCGTCATATTTGACACACTAATTAATTATTTGTAAAAAACAGGACCATTATTCAAGCTAATAACAATAGAGCCAACGATTATGTTTTAGACGGAAAAATAGAATTCTAGATAGTCTTGATGATTGTCATGTGTCTTAAATTGGTTTACTTTATTACATGTGTGTATATATATAGATTGATTGATAGATTTAGTTATATAATTTATATTGCAGTTTAAATTGTTTAAATAGATTATATCATCAAGCCATCCCATTTATCACAAGCAAAAAAATACCGGACAGAAAAAAAAATGATGAACTTCATGAGATTAGTAATTTATTTTAATTAGTTTAGGTCATATATATGGCAATTAATTTTTATCAATATGCTCTAGTTTCTTTAATTTACTTGGTAGATGTTTTTTGAGTAAACTGTCATTTTAGTCACTGAGGTTTGTCCAAATTTGCCATTTTAGAACAAATAGTTTTTTTTCTCTTTTGGTCCCTGACTTTTCTCTTTTGTTACCGTTTTGATTATATTGCCTAACTCCATCCAAAAACCTCATTTTAAAAGAATGGATCAAACCTTCAAGTAAAAACATTTTTTAAATTAATCCCCAAAATACCCCTGGTTAAAAGTGGGGTTTCTGGATGGAGTTAGACAAAATGATCAAAATAGCAACAAAAGGGAAAAGGTGGAGACCTAAAGGGGAACAAACAATTTGCACTAAAATGGTAAATTTGGACAAACCTATAGAGACTAAAATGACAATTTACTCTAATTTTTTCAAAAGGAAAAAAAACGGAAACGAACTTCAATTCTTTCATCAAACGAAGTTTAACGTTAGATATTTTAATAAAAAATATGTTTGGTTAATAAATTAATTATGAATTTTAAGCCAACTTCAGTTCTATTTATTTTCATCAAACGAAGTTAAAATTTATCGTTAGATATTTTAATAAAAATGTGTTTGGTTAATAAACTAATTATGATTTTTTTTTAAAAGAGATTAAATTAAAACTAAACTAAATAATAATTATCATTAAGAGATTAAACTAAGTAATATTTAATATGATGGTTATCTATATTTAATTAATTAAAAGAGATTAAACTAAATAATAATTATCTATAAGATACATTGTCTAATATGATGACAAGTGTCCCAAAATTGGTTTCTTTTATTATATAGTATAGATAATAAGAAAATTATATTTAAAAAAACTAATGACATACTCGGTACGCGATAGATATGGTGATTACGGAGATGATTATTGAAAAGAAGATATAGTGGTCAAACATGTTATTCAAGAAGCAAATAAGCAACCATTTGAGTGATAAAATATAAATTATATTTAAGAAACCCGTAATCTAATTTAAAAATAGGGTTATTGGATTTTATCACCCATAACTATTGGCTATTGGTCGCTATCACCCCCCAACTATCACTTTGACGTCCGTCACCCCCAAGTTAACGCCTAGTGTGTTCTGTCACCACGTCGTTAACTGATCACTAACTTTTGCTCGTGTTACTATACTTTTGGGGTGTCCTAAGATCCCTAAAACCTTCTTAAGATCCTTATGAAAACCCCAAAAGGATAGTAACATAATCAAAAGTTAGTGATCAGTTAACGACGTGTTGACAGGACACACTAAATGTTAAGTTTGGGGTGATGGACGTCAAAGTGATAGTTGGGGGTGACAGCGGCCAATAGCCAATAGTTGTGAGTGATAAAATCTAATAACCCTTAAAAATATTAAGACTTTGCTATTATTCGTAAAGTCAATGATTTTATATTTGTATTTTTCTTTGGTATTATTTTATTAAAAAGTGTATATTATACATATAATTATATTATGTCTTAAGATACTGATGTCATCTAAAATATTTTTGTTTTATTTTATGTCTAGCATTATATATACCATGGTAAAAGTTTAAAGTTTATTAGAGATAATTACATCATTGAAAATAAAAAGAGTTCATTTGTATATGTCATCTAACAATTTCGTGGGAATTTACCATTTTTTACATACGAAATGCTTTATATAGTAATATAAATGCTCCTACTAAATATTATTTTATTTAACTCTTCCACTTAACTATAGATAATTATAATTTATTTTACCTTTAATGTATACTTCTCATTTATAATATTATTTATTTGATTTTCTATATCATAAAAGGACACATAATGACGTTTTATGGGATGATCTCAATTATTTTTTTCCACCTAAATAAATATATATTATAACTATTAATTGTTATATATAGCTAATATTTTAATACTTAATAATAAATTAAAAAATATAAATAGATAGATGGATCATGTATGAATTTTTTATGTATTCATTTGTTGCATGTTGATTGTTTTATCTTTTAAGGCGTATTCACATATAAATATTTTAGTTATTAATATTATTAATTTTATAATTATTCATAAGACATGGCCTCATATAGTGACAAGTGTCCTCCAAATGGTTTCTTTTATTATATAGTATAGATTTCTATTTAATCCACCATATCGCACCTCAAAGTTTCTACAGCTTGTTAATTTTTTTAAAATCTTAATAAAAATTGAATCTTATTACATACATGCAAAATTAATAAACAGATTTGATACAAGCCAGCCTAGATAGATCGGACTACTACTGAGGTTATGTAACTTGTAAACGTTAAAATTGGGCTTAATTTAGACGAGCCAATGAGCAAGCTTACCTTAGTTCAAGCTTGGCTCATTAACAAACGAGCCAATTTTGAGTTAGTTTTTCCAAGCGTTTTTCGAGCTACAAACATTTTGAACAGCCTTACTTCCAAAGCCTTAGTTCAAGAATTTGAATTACTTGCCTTCTAATATTGAAATAAATGATTTTTTTTTCGTAATAATGTTTAGGTTTTATTAACATATAATAATCAATAATTTTTTAAAAGTTTTGCTTCAGGGTCAAATCGTCAATTAAAGTTTCTTTTTTGTTGTTTTGAATCATCAAATAACCGGCGCCCCTACCTGCGCCATGGTGTGGTGGTGTTGCTGGGCGTTGTTTGCTAACGTGGCAACGGAAAACACTCTATGGCGCGGTGATAACATAGGTCTTCTCAAAAAAAAATTATTTGACCATTACTTTCAAATAAAAAATATCTGACATAGAACTAAACATTTTGACTTACTTACGTGAAGTTTAAATGAGCGATCGTTTATCGACGTTGACTTATAAATTATCGAACGTCTCTTAACATAACATAAATAGTCGACAATGGTGTTGTCCATGGTGGCGCCAATGTCAACAGGTTAGAACTATTTTTATAAGTTAAGAGGTTTTACAAGAGTCACAAGTTTGGAACGTTGTATTCTGCGTATGTGTAATTTTAGAATGGTTTTCAAATTTTCTTTTACTTAAATTTACTCATTATAAAATTATAATAGGTGGGGTTCTAGAGTGAACACTATTGTATTTGCGAACTGAGTGAACAAATCCTGGCCATTGATCTACACACGTGTATGGCCAGGATCTCTTCATCAAATCGTAAAATACACTAGTGTATTTCAACATCAAATCCTAGCCATTGATCTACACACGTGTATGGTCAGGATTAGTTCACTCAGTTCGCAAGCTACACTAGTGTTCACTCTTGAACCTAATCCTATAATTATAAAACTATAAATAAGCAACATACTAAAAAAATCCGAATTTTCCTTTCTAACTCTAAAGTTTCAATCTTTGTCAATTTAAGTCTAAAGTTTCAATATCTGGTATTAATTTGATATTTCACTTCTAGTTCAAAAGTTTTCTTCTTTTGTAATTTAACACCTTTGATTTTTTTCTTTTAACCCAAAGTTTTTCATCTTTTTCAGTTTAACCACATCACTTTTTTACTTTCAACTTTGACTTTTTTACATTTAACCCAAAGTATTTCATTCTTTGATTTTTTTTTTTACTTTGGTCCCTTATACTTTTCATCGTTCGTAAGTTTTCCGTTTAACGTTTCGTTCTAAATTTTCCGAGTTAACCCGCCGCAACGTGCGTATGAGGTTCAACGTTTTTCATCTATTTTTTCACGTTTGACAGACTCGTCGCAACGCGTCTATTTTTCCTCGTTTAATCCCGAGTTAGAGATCAACTTAGTTATTCTTGTCTATGTTTTACACACATACTCGCGGTTATGTAAGAAACATTTGCCGTTATCTAATATAATATATAACTAACAAACCCCCCGCCGCATTGCGGCGGGTGTTAATTCTACTTTTAGTTAAAAAAAAAAAGTAATGCTCGATTCCCTTCGCAAGTACAGGACCGAATAAAGAGAGCAACAGATGGTAATGGCTAAGACGGTGATAAACCTCACCGAGTGTTCAATTTGAATCAAAATTCAATGTAAGCCAGATGTGTCTTTGCTGATGAAACTGATATTTGCAGTCAGAGGATGAGGTGTGGAGTGTGGACCTGTTGGGGGCTATGGTCTATGATGAAAAGCAAATTATGACTTGGTAAAATTTTCTAACATGTTTATATCTCAAGTTTCATGGACACTTACGTTATAATTATTATTAGAGTAAATTGTAAAAATCGTCCTGGTTTGGCCACGTTTGTTAGTTTTCATCCAAAACAACTTTTTTGTACCATATTGTCCTTCATTTTTGGGCTAAGTTGTCATTTTCATCCAAACGTCTAACCATTTTTGCTAAAATTGTCCCTGAGGTTTGGAACTTTTTGCCATTTTCATCTAAATATTTGCAAGAAAAAATAAGTCAAATTAGAAAGTTGGATGAAAATGGCAAAAAATCCCTTCACCCTATTTGGAATAGGTAACCACTCCCTTCACCCTTATGCTTATACCATGTGTGTCCGGATTAGGATTGATTGGAATCGCGAATATCAAGGTTGATCGAACTCACTGACTAATAATAACCATCTTTTAAAAAAGAGTAAATTACCTTTTTAGTCCCTGTGTTTTAGTGGTTTTAATCATTTGAGTCCGAAATCAAAAAATTTAACGACTGAGTCCCTAGCCATTTATTTTATAACGTTTTGAGTCCAATTTTGTTCGTTTTATAATGATTTGAGTCCAAAAAATTGGACTCAAAAGGTTAAAATTTGGACTCAAAAGGACTCAAATGGTTAATGAAAATGCTTATAGGGACTCAGGTCGTTAAACTTTTTGCTTTTGGATTCAACTAGTTAGAACCACTAAAACACAGGGACTCAAAAAGTAATTGACCCTTTAAAAAATATGGACCCTTGAACTTGTTTCTTCTGATGCCTCCATCTACAATGGAAACTTGCAAACTTTAGTTAGAGAAAAATGCCCGGATAGTCCCTGTGGTTTCGCCTTTTTTCACCTATAGTCCCCAACTTTCTAAAATTACCTGAATAGTCTCCAAGTTTTCATTTTTTGTTCCCGGATAGTCACTGGGTCTAACTTCAGTTTGTTTTCTCTGTTAAGAGGGTGTAAAATGGCAAAAATACCATTTCCTTAAAAAGGCCAAACTATAGGGACTATCCGGGCATCTTCTTCATGTTTATTTATAAAACCCCACCACCACACTTCATCTTCAACCTCCACCCACCATCACCCTCCTCCACTCTACACCATCACCGCCACAATCAGATTTGAGCTCAGTGAAATATGAACCAGGTCTTTATCCGTGGCGCTCAGTGAACCCGGGAAATCCAGAAACGAGTTCACGCACAAGTTGTGGTAGAGTGTACGGCTGCACACCCGGGAAATGGCTTTCGTCGGTTTCGGCCGGATCATTGAACCAGATCCGCCGGACGACTTTGGTCGGAGCGTTACTGCCAGTGTCACCGACACCGCCGACGCCACAGTGAGGATGATTCCGATGACGAGGAGGAGGAGTTTTAGCTTCGATTTTGATTTTGTGGGTGGTTTGTTAGCCGCTTCTTCTGATGATTCGGCTTGTGATTTTGGTTCAAGCCTCCCGTAATTCATCATTGTTAGAGAGAGAGAGAATCTTAACAATTGGATATGAAATAAAATGAATAGATTATGTTTGATGAGGGAGTTCAAATTGTGTTGTTATGTGTATATGAAATAACAAACAGGGAATCTAATTTCATGATGGGTTTTTTGGCACGTGAAGGGCGACAACATTCTGCTCAAATCTGAACAGAGCCGATAGCGGTGATGGTGGAGGGTGGAGGGAGGTGATGGTGGGTGGAGGTTGAAGATGAAGTGTGGTGGTGGGGTTTTATAAATAAAAATGAAGAAGATGCCCGGATAGTCCCTATGGTTTGGCCTTTTAAGGAAAGAGTATTTTTGTCATTTCACACCCTCTTAACAGAGAAAACAAACTGAAGTTAGACTCAGGGACTATCCGGGAACAAAAAATGAAAACTTGGGGACTATTCAGGTAGTTTTAGAAAGTTGGGGACTATAAGTGAAAAAAGGCGAAACCACAGGGACTATCCGGGCATTTTTCTCCTTTAGTTAAATAGGTTATTTTGGTGTAGCTCTTTCTAACGACGGTCCTTGAAGGGGTATGGTCCCAGATCTCGCGTCAGCATCGACCGCGAGTGACCATTACCCTTATCAAAACCCCCACTGGCTAACAACCTACTTGTGCCCATGCGAGAACGCGTCGGCACAAGGGTTGAATCCAATCTATCTAGTAACGAAGGAGGACTTACATGGAACATGAGAACGGTAGAGTGATGCGACATAGCATCACATCTGGTGTATGAAAACGGAAGTATTCACAGCGATGCGGCCTCGCCGCGCATCCAGTGAACACTTCTATCAATACAAAGAAAGCCTTACCTTAGGCATAGAAGAAGATGAACGTAGCGATGCGGCTGACACCGCACCATACGGGCATTTTCGTCACGACAAGGGATGCAGGCAAGACGACGATGCGGCTAGCACCCCATCTCGCGTATTCCTTGATCACAAGTAGGAGACGCGGTAACTTCAGATGTTACCGCACGTAGCGATGCGGCTTGCACCGCATCCTATGCACTCAAGCAAGTGGTACTGACACCACAGTGCAAGTGGCACCAATGGCAGTTACCTGTCAGAGCTACGTAAGCAATGGACTGACGTGGCGTAACCTCCATAACCGACGAGCCTGACACACCTGAAAAGGTGCAGCACGTCGTCAGTCCATCCATCATCATCCTCCTTCACTCCTCGGCTATAAATACCAACCCCAAACCAGGTTTGAGGTATCTTCTCACAACTCTCTCACTACTACTACTATCTTACTTTGCTTCCCAAGCAGACTACTGATTCTCACGCCGGAGAGTGGTAACAAGGAGCACCCCCCACCCCATCCTCCTTGTTACGAGTCACGGCTTGTTTCCTTGTGCAGGAGATCAACCACCGGTGATCCAGCCAGCGATCCTCGAGAGGAAGGGATTAACCCTTCTTGACGAGACCAGTGTGTTAACCCTGCCCGGTTAACCATTGTTTCATCATGGCGCCCACCGCTACTCTTAGCATTTTCTAAACCATCCTTTTTCCTCTCTCACGATCATGACTGATCACCAAAACAACATTGCGGATAACCAAAATCCTCCAATCCCATCTCCGGTAGGGGTCAATGCCTCGACCTCCCAACCCGGACACATCGGCACGTCCACACAAAGGAGCCCCTCATTTATGTTCGGACACGACTTATCACAGTTCCCATCTGTGATCCCACCAGGCATGACCATTCATGCCTGGTACGAGCAGCAGGCAGCCACGCTGACCGCAGCATACAACCGCGCTTGTACTGAAGCGAATATACGAGCTGGGCTTCCCCCAGCACCGCACACCCCTGTTGAGCGTATTTTACAATACGACGGCAGGATACATTCACGCCCGGCTTCAAGAAGCCGGCGTGAAGAACGGGGATCGTCTTACTGTTCGGTCCACACCCTCAACGAGGACGATTCCTCATAGGGGTCCCACACCAGAGAACCGGTACATACCCGCCTTGGCCCCCATGGCGAGGACAGGAGGCGATCAACCTCCAGACGCGGCCCAGGCATTCAGAGCCGATTGGGCCCACAACCATACACCGAAGGGTACGGTCATACCGACCCTGACGACCATAGCTACCGCGGTGATTCGCATGACACCAGTAGCAGACCGGGAGGACGCAACTATGTTCCTCCCAGTCACCCCCGCAACACATACCTTAGGGCGGCAAAGCGCCCTGCGAACGAGCCATACAGGCCAAAGGCAGCGGCCGAAAATTCCAAGTTCGGCACGCGGATTGCCAACGCCCATGTCACCACGACAAAGTTCCCATTCAACGTTGGGAAATATAGTGGTTCGACCGACCCGAACGACCACATGAACATCTTCATGGGCGCGGGTATCAACGGCCAGTGGGATGAACCCACTTGGTGTAATTTTTTCCCCCAGACCCTTACGGGCCTGGCCAGGGCATGGTTCGATTCTTTGCCAGTGGGATCACTGGATTCATTCGAGGACTTGCGTACCAAGTTCCTCGCCCATTTTTGCCAGCAGCGACGCCACGAACGAGATTCGTTGGACGTCATGAACATCTGGCGAAGGGACGACGAATCGCTCGAAGCATTCGTCGTCCGATATAATAAAGAGTGCCTGGAGATAGGTGACGTGGCAGACCAGATGGCACGAAACCACTTCATCCGGGCCGTCAAAGACAGAGAGATGATCATGACCATCTCTGGCAAGGAGGGCTTGCCCAAAAAATGGGAAGATGTCATGACCGCGGTCAAGACATACGCCCAGACACAGCGGTCACTCGAACCGCATGTGACAAAGGCAAAGCCCCAAGCCGAAACATCCCACCAAGGGTCCAAGCGTAACAATAAACGCAACCGGGACGTTGGAAATCGCGATATTTCCAAACCATACTTCCCGCGAACCAAAACGTTCGACCCAAAGAACTACAACCCCGCCCGAGACAGTCGGGCGTCAAAAAAAGAATCTCGGGACCGCAACTGGACCGAGATCACCATGTCGCCAAGTGAGGTCCTCCTTGCGGACCCACAGTTCTTGCGACCGGCCCAACCAATGAAGTCCAAGAAAAATCAGGACCTCACACTCTACTGTGAGTACCACAAGGACTCGGGCCACACCACCAACAACTGCATCAGTCTACGACTGGAGATTGAGCGCGCCTTAAAGGAGGGGAAACTGCAACATCTTTTGCCAGGTGGGCAAAAACCCACCAAGCGCATTACCCCTCATGGCGAAGGTACCTCCTCCGGGAAGAGAACCATGCATGTGGCTTCCACCCACATGATCCACGGAGGCAAGGGCAGGCCGCGAAAAGCGGCAAGAAGGCCGGAATGTGACTGGAAAGACGAGCAAGTCGTCTTTCCAAAAGTCCGAGGCGGACCGCGCGATAGGCGCGCCGTCGTCATTTCAGGCCAACTGGCACACTACTGCACCGAGCGTCTATTCATCGACCCGGGCAGTACATCTGATATAATCTACGAACAATGCTTCAACCAGTTCGACCAGGAGGACAAAGATCGGTTGCAAGCAGTAGATTACCCGTTAACCGGGTTCGCAGGGGAAACTGTCTTTCCCCTAGGCCAGATTACTTTCCCTGTGCGTCTTTCCAGCGGAAACCGCACAAGGACAGAAGAGGTAAACTTCATGGTTTTACCTCACACCTCCAGATATGACGTACTCCTCGGGAGAGAATCCCAAGGAGATTTCAATATGATTACGTCGGTCCCCCACTCTGCGGTTGGTTTCTCAACCGAATCGGGGGTCGCGATAATCTATGCCCACAGGGACGTCATGATGTCGGACGAAGTACGTCCGACCAAGGTCGCAAGGCCCACTCCCAACGACCAACCAGAAAAATGGGTTCTCAACGCGAGATACCCAGAACAAAAGGTCACATTGGGTCACGCCTTATCCCCGACCACCAAAGCGCAACTGAAGCAGCTTCTCTTCAGAAACCAAGACATCTTCGCGTGGACACCCGTAGACATGACCGGGGTCCCACGTGATATTGCGCAACATCACTTGAATACCATGCCAGGTATTAAGCCAGTGATCCAAGGCCAACGCCACCTTGGGTCAGCTAAAAATCAGGCGATGCAAGAGCAGATCGAAGAACTGCTCTCCGCAGGCATTCTGCGGGAAGTCCAATACCAGACGTGGTTATCCAATCCAGTCATGGTAGAAAAACCGTCCGGGGGCTGGCGCATGTGCGTCGATTACAAAGACCTTAACAAAGCCTGCCCCAAGGACTGTTACGCGCTTCCAGAAATCGACGAAAAAGTCGATAATCTCGCACCATTCAGGTGGAAGTGTTTCCTCGATTGCTACAAAGGGTACCATCAAGTACAAATGGCAATCGAGGATGAAGACAAAACGGCATTCCGGACTCCCACCGGAAATTACTGCTACACAAAAATGCCGTTTGGGTTGCGCAACGCGGGCTCAACCTACCAAAAGTTGATGAACGACACTTTCCGCGGTCAAATAAGCAAAAGTGTCGAAATCTACATGGACGACCTGGTCGTCATGAGCATGGAAGAAGATACCATGCTCACAGATATTGAAAGAACATTCCAAACTCTGCGCAGCGTTAACATAAAGCTCAATCCAGGAAAATGCTCGTTTGGAATGGAAGAAGGCAAATTCCTTGGGTTCATCGTCACTAAAGATGGATTCAAGGTAAACCCGGAGAAAGTCCAGGCGATCGAGCGCATGCCATCGCCTTCATCGATGAAGGATATGCAACGGCTAGCCGGCAGGCTAGCGGCACTTAACAGATTCTTAGCTAACCACGCAGCTAAGTCTTATCCGTTCATCAAGACCCTGCGGAGCTGTTCAAAGAAAGAACAATTCCAGTGGACCGCAGAGGCTGAACAGGCCTTCCGGGAAATGAAGGAGTGTTTGATACAACTCCCAACTTTAACCGCACCACGCAAAGATGAGCCACTCATCTTATACCTATCCGCCGCGGACAACGCGGTGGGTGCGGTATTAATAGTGGAGCGAAAGGGGGTTCAAACACCCATCTATTACATCAGCAAGATGCTCAACGACCCAGAGACGAGATACTCAATAATGGAGAAATTGGTGCTAGCATTGGTGCACGCTTCAAGACGGTTGCGACGCTACTTCGTAAACCACGTCATCACAGTGCTAACCAATTACAGGATCGGCCCGATCCTCTCCAAACCCGACATCTCTGGGAGATTAGCAAAATGGGCAATCGAGCTGGGCGCGCACACGATACACTATAAACCGCGCCCCGCGATTAAAGGCCAGATCTTAGCTGATTTCGCCGCCGAAGTACCGGTGAATCGCATCCAAGAATGCGAAGAAGCACAAACTCCTGCACCAACGCCACCCTCCTCAGAGACATGGGCACTCTTCACAGATGGTGCCTCCAACGACGAAGGTGCGGGTGCAGGTCTGCGACTCGTCAGCCCTGACGGCCAAGAGCTTACATACGCAATCCGCCTCGAATTCAAAAGCACAAACAACGAGGCAGAAT
Source organism: Helianthus annuus (assembly GCF_002127325.2). Lineage (NCBI taxonomy): Eukaryota > Viridiplantae > Streptophyta > Magnoliopsida > Asterales > Asteraceae > Helianthus > Helianthus annuus. Next base: position 8,517,968 of record NC_035442.2, on the reverse strand, counting down.
ATGAGGCTCTGTTAGCGGGGCTACGTTTAGCAGTCAAAATCGGCGTGCAACATCTGGAAGCACACGTCGACTCTTTGTTAGTTGCAGGCCAAGTACGCGGCGACTATGCCGCAAAGGGGGATATCATGATCCTCTACCTCGAGCAAGTCCTGCAACTAAAATCCAAATTCGCTTCGTTCAATATTCGCCATATTAATCGAAGCGAAAACAAGTCCGCAGATGCACTATCGAAACTTGCATCTACCAGCTTCCAACACTTGGCAAAGGAGATACGCATCGAAATCCTGCAAAATCCTTCGGTACCCCTGCGCCAAGTCAACGTCATTCAATACGGTTCAACATCATGGATGACACCTATCATCGCATATCTACAATCAGGTGTGACTCCCGAAAGCAAATCAGAAGCACGCAAACTACAATACAAAGCGTGCCATTATCAAATGGGAGACGGTATCTTATACCGCAAGTCATACCTCGGGCCACTACTACGATGCGTCAACCCCCAGGATGCCACATACCTCATTCGAGAGATACACGAGGGCATATGTGGCATACATGCTGGACCACGCATGGTAGTGGCCAAAATCATGAATGCCGGGTATTACTGGCCCGGCATGCACCTGGACGCCGTCAAAGAGTTGCGCAAGTGCATCGACTGTCAACGTCATGCTCCAAAAACCTTGCGGCCAAAAAACAACTTAGTCCCCGTCACAACCGCATGGCCCTTTCAGAAATGGGCAATTGACGTTGTGGGACCTTTCCCTGACGCTCCAGGTGCGGTTAAATTTATCATAGTAGCGGTTGATTACTTCACAAAATGGGTGGAAGCAAAACCGCTCGCCTCAACCACTGCTATGATAACAAGGAAGTTCATTTGGGAACACCTCATCTGCCGTTTCGGTTTACCAATGTGCATTGTCACCGACAACGGTACCAACTTCGCTGCCGACGAATTCCAAAAATGGCTAAAAGAACTACATATTGAGCACATATTCTCATCAGTCGCACACCCGCAAGGGAACGGCCAAGTCGAGAGTATCAATAAAAGCCTAGTCGAAGGGATCAAGGCACGGTTGGGAACGGCCAGGCGTGGCTGGGTCGATGAACTCCCAAGAATCTTATGGGCTCACCGTACAAGCCCAAAAACAAGCAATGGGGAAACACCCTTCAGCCTAGTCTACGGTTCAGAAGCGGTGATCCCCGCAGAAGTAGGTCTCCCTTCTCCTAGAATGTTGGCTATTGAAAAACTAGACAACAACATGGAACGCAGGATCGATTTGGACCTCTTGGAAGAAAGGCGCGAAAACGCTGCCATCAACGAGGCCAAATATAAATCCAAACTTGAAAAGTACTACAACGCGCGCGTCCGCGTTTGTACTTTCAACCCAGGAGACTACGTCCTACGTGACAATGAGGCATCTAATGCCGAGCGCCCAGGCAAACTCGCCCCCAAGTGGGAAGGACCCTACCTCATCAAAGAGGTCTTAGGGAAAGGCGCGTACAGATTGCAAACACTAGAAGGCGAACCTATCGCACGCACATGGAATGCACAACAGCTTCGACGCTGTTATATGTAAGCCATGTTCTTACATTTCTCTATGTAACCTATCGGGCCGCATGCCATTTGCAAATAAATAAATAAGCAATTTTATACATTATTGTTTGTTATTACTATTACAAATGCGTGTTCCACTTTGCGGTATCCCAAAAACAGATTGGCAAAATCTTCATTCGCGATACCCATACAAAGTGGTAACCACACACAAATATTGTAATAGGCCAGCAAAAGGCAAAAAGACTTGCATGTTCATCCGGCCGGATAAACAAGTTTTTGTTAAACAATTAACACAATTCCTGAGCCCAAAAAGGCAAACAATGGAATTGACGCGGACTCATACGACAAAGGTATGGAGTACACTTGACCCCATTCACAAATGGGTAGAGTTCCGGACATATAAGCTTTTACAAAGCTCACACAATTCTAAAACCCTAACGCGGTAAATAACAGAATTGATGCGGACTCATACAACAAAAGTATGGAGTATACTTGACCCCGTTCATAAATGGGTAAAGTTACGCATACATACGTTCAGACATGCAAGAATTAAAAACACTTGTACAAACTGAACAAAGAAACTTTGTATTCAAAAAATTCAAGCACCTACATGATGCTTAAATGAATTTACATAAAGTTCCTATTCTATACAAGAGGAATACAAAAAGGAGGCACAATAGCCAACCTAAACCCTATTTTGTACCGCTGGTTCCCGCATCTCCTCCGGCACCACCAGCAGGTTCTTCCTCTTCCGCATCCGGATAAAGCATCCGCAAGCGGTCAACATAGTCCGCAACCTCCAAACAATCGTCCAGTTCCCCTACACAGGCAAGAGGCGTATCATAAAAGGAGGCTACGGCCGCTTTCAGGCGACCTTCGGTATCCACATCACGGAACCCGGATCCCTTATCAGTATAACCGCATGCGGATAATACATTGATATGCCCAATGCAGCGGTTATAACCAGCTTTAAAGCCAGCATCGCGCGCACGTTCCTTAACCAGGTCCAAACCAGATGCGGTCTCAGGGGCATTCATGATAGCCTCAACAATCTGCAATAAAAGGATCATAAGTCTTGAATACTAATCCAAGCGAATGTAAAGGCAACGGATACTTACACGCGCGATGCCGTGAGTCCGCAACCACTCACGGTCAGCCTCTAGCTGGTTAAAAGAGGACACCAAGGCATCCTTGGCCTCAGCAGCGGCGTCAGCCCGCTTCTCCGCAACAGACACGCGGGCAGTAAGGTCTGTAACCGCGACCTCCCGGGCCTGAACCTCAGCCTGTTACAAAAACAGCAAACAGTTCACTCGATAAATATTTTCAAAAAAATAAAGGAAATATACAACAGGGGTAACGAAACATACCTGAAGGCTGGAAACAACCTTATCCAAACGAGTGCGCTCCGCATGCGCCTCTTCAAGAGCCTTGGAAGAACGGCTCTCCTTCTCTGCGGCCTCTTCAAGGGCCTTTGAGGCACGAGCCCCGGCTTCTTTGGCCTCTTCAAGCGCCTTCAGGGCGTCGGCCTTCGCCTGCAGCGCTTTAACAGAAATGGCCTCAGCCGCAGCTTTCTCCTGGCTCAAGGTAGCGTTCGCTGCCTTGGCATTTGTCAACTCCTGCCGAGCATGAAACAGAATGTCATTCTGTTTAGCCCAAGATGCATTCCACTTCTTGCGCTCATTGGACATTTTTTCATTCCAACTCTTGCGCTCATCAGCAAGAAGTTTAGCAAGGGTACGCACCTGTTTCAGCTGGGCAGCGGCAGCCCATTCAGAAGTCTGCTTCTGCTTCTCAAAAGCAGCCTTGTCCTTCTCGAGCTGCTCCGCACCCGCACGAGCAGCCTCGACCAACTTCTCCGCCTCGGCCCGCATGCGAGCAGCTTCTTCCTCGCGGCGGCCCAGCACCTTATAATCTTCCAAAATGGCATTTGCCACAATGGAAGTCCCTACCAGCATTGATGAGAGCTGGTTTATACGCAGCTCTCGGGGTGCGGCACGGGCACGCTCGACTTCAAAAGGGGTGCCCAGACCACCCAAAATCTCCTTGCATGCCGCAGGGTCATTCGAAATATCGTCCCCCTGCATAACAGTCCAGGGGGGTCGGTGATACACCATACTGCGACCCTGGGAGTATGTGCGGTAGTAATACTCCAATTCAGACTCCCCAGGCTGAATTGGAGGCCCGTCATAACCCGCACCACCAGCAGACGAGCCGCTACCCTTCTCACCAGCAGGAGACTTCTGCGGCTCAGCATCCTGCTGCTGCACCTCAGCATCAGACTTCTGCTTACCGGCATCGGAAAACCTCAAGTCCAATCCATCACCCTCATTAGGAGAGATCAGATTGTCCGAGGAATCCACAGTGTCAAAAATCCGGTCAGCAGTCGTTTCCACCGTCTTCTCCAAGGGGGGATCGCGAACCGGCCCAACCAAAGGGACCGTAGGCTCCTGGGGCACGACAGTCTCCTTCGATACCCCCGCACCCGCAGCAGCGATATGCGGAGGAGACGCAGGGAAGTCAAAGAAAGAATACCCCGCATCTCGGGATTCTGCAACACAAAGAGCATTAATGAGTATTCCCACCTATTGTAGATACAGAACAAGGAAAAGGGATATACTTACCAGCAGCAACTGCAGGTTTCTTCTGCGCCGGAGCAACTCTCCTGGTCTGCAGTCTCCGACGTTTCGTTTCACCACCACCAGCAGCCTTCTGCTCTGGTCCCCTTTTCTCTCCAACAACGGGGGAACCATAGCAGTTCCTCCCGCAGCCGCACCACTACCTATAACACCAAACCCTCAAGGGTGTCAGATACTACCACGTAATCGGTATATCCCGAGAACAAGATCGATAGGTACCTGCGGCTTCAAAAACTGAAGAAGGGGCAGCTGAGCCTTCAGCACTCCCCTTGCCACGACCCCGCACGGTCTTCTTCACCGTTTTCTTCTCCACAGTCTTTTTGGGGACACGTTTCTCAAACTTCCCAATCCGCAAGGATTACCTGGATTGACACAATCAACAAAACCAGTTCAAAAAGATAAACTGAAAAAAACTAATGTCACATACGACATACCTCTTGCGTCTCCCGGAACCGGGGCATCCCAGCCGCACCGCGAC